>NC_064904.1:18387500-18462261 GCF_929443795.1 Astur gentilis
CCCGTGAATTTCTTTTAAAGAGTCTGTTCTTTTCTGCCATTAAAACCAAAATTCTGTTTTCCGTTTGAGTTGCCTGATGCAGAAGAGAAAATGAAGATTTGGTACCAAAGGATTCCGTTTTCTCAACAGCTTCTTACAGTACATCGTACATTGTAACAGATTTTAACCCCAGTGCTGACAGTCCTGCTCGCCTTCATGACAGAGGCAGTAGATCGTAGGAAGAACCTCTGCCACACTGGGTAGCTACTCTCATTTTTCTCCAAAAGGCCAAAAAAGCTTGAATGGGCAGAAAAATATTCCAGTGGATTCAATATACTTTCATAGCATGTCCATGTCCAGCATATTTGCAGTAAAGGAAACACATTTAGGATATGCCTCCATCTAACAGGGTATCTCCTGGCTTCACAGGTTGGAAACTAAAATTCTGTGTGTCCTATATAACTTTCCCCTTTCATGCAGGCATAACCCCACCTGTGATGTGAAAGACCGGGTTTTCAGCTCTTAGTTGATTAAATACTGCTGCATAGCTTCTGTGTGGAAGCGGAACATCATTTGAAGTAGTTGGGGGGAGGGTTTTGCGCTGTGCTAGATGCATAAAATGTATGGGTTTTAATCTATAGCTCAAGTAGTCAACTGCTTGAAAAAAATGTCACTGACAGTTGTGGGTTTTATGCAAGTGCCAGCATTAAATAGCATTATTTAAATTTGCTTCTAAATACTTGTTTGATAAGTAGGGATATGTATGATTTATTCATATCACAATTTACTGAAGCATGTTAGCTGGGGGTTTTTTTCTAATTTATACCCTACTGTCACTCTGGTTTTATATATGTTAGTTTAAAAAGATTTGCCCAACGTAAATAAGAACAATTACAGAATTACAGAGCAGGATTACTTCTGAAGGGAAAAAAAAAAAATAACTGTGGCTTGTATTCTCAGTGGCTATTCTGTTTGACTTCATCATTAAGAAAAGTATTCAGAGCGTCTAAAGGGTGAAGAGTGGAGGAGTGTGTTTTCTTTTCGATATGATAGCTGCATTCAAGTTATTCTTTCCTTTACAATAGATTTTACCTAGCTTTATCTTCATAGGAAGCTGCTTTCAGTTGAAAAGCAGAAGTGAATAGGAGTGTCATGACATAGGATTAACAGTACAACCGGATAGTAAATCAAATGTTTGAGATGAAAAAATGTAGAATGTGACATGCATCAGGAGAATGAACCGGCAGCGTTTCGCCGAGACGAGTGAACAGATAATGTATAATTATCTGCGGAGGTTCTTGAGACCTGGACTTTAATTCAACTTCCAGAAACACACGGCCCATTTTAACCAGTCAATCTCTGTAATGAATCTAATCACAATGTAAAACATTCCGAGGAACTGCGGGCCTTACAGAGTGCTAATTACAGATGAAACTAGCCTAAGCCTTAGGAAAAAGAAAAAAAAAGAAGGCATAAAGAAGGAGAGGCACACTGTTTTAGCCGGACCTGCGATTCCAATTCAGGGCGAGCCATGCAACTAAAGAGATCCAACAAGTGCCAAAATTAAAGAACAAAATTAAGAGTTAAAGTCTTGTACATTTTATTATTTGTCAAAAACTTAATAGCCTTACAATAAGCAGGAACGGTGACCTCTTGCTCTGACCAACAATATCTGTCAGAAAACACATATTGCCATCAGATCCTTCTGCAACGTGGCACTACTATCACGGTAACAAACCTACACCAAAGATAAATGCATTTGATCTTGCTATATGATTTGAATGCATTTGCGACTCTGTACTTATGGTTTAAATTCACTGTAGAGAGCAACTTGCAATACTTTTAACAGGCTCTAATCTCTCTGGTTTCAGTTTGAGACCAAGAGGCATTTCATATCATCAGCAGTGGATTTATATTGTATGCTTAGAAAATAGAAATGGATTTCCAGGGGGTTTAATTTATCAATATCTAGTCTTTATGGGAAACATTAGTTTGCATAGGAAAAGGGGTTAAAAGAAGGTTTAAATTATGTCTCTAATATTTCCTGAAAACTTTGTACAAAAATGTTCTATGCCACAAAAGCCCATTAAATATTCAAACTTTAATATACATTCCTCAGTAACAAATGTACAGTTAGATAACACATAAAGAATTATGAATGACTAATTATATTTTGCATATTTACAGCAAAGACAATTAGCAAATAGCTTTTATATGCAAAATAAATGAAAAAGTAATTAAGATGCACTAACTAGAGCAGCAATATCAAGTCTGTTGTCTTGTGATTCATTCCTAACAAACATAATAATTATGCATTCATTGTCATATAATTAAAACAGCTCTGTCCTTTAGAAAACTGGTTATTTACTGTATAATAACCTGAAGAGTGGCAGAAGTTCCCCATAATGGTGAGAAGGATAATTAAATATTTCTTCCTGGTGTCTGCTCACTCAGTTGAGTTTATTATCTTAAACTTGTGTGAGAAAACATTTCCTCTGCAGTTCCAAAAGCTCACCTATTCACCACTGGGAAAGTTAAGCCTTTGCCACGCTGCGCTCCCAAGCCAGCTATCCAAAACCTCCCGGGGCGCTGCCAAAATGGGCACAGCATTAAAACCCATCCCAGGATGAGAAAGCTCAGGGGTCCAGCCTAGGGAGGATGGGGACACTCTGCTTAGAGCCTGGGGGTCCCTTCTCCTCCATGCTATGACCTTGGTTGAACTTCTTCAGCGTCATCGCCGGAGATGGCCACATGTTTCATTTTGTGCGTGGAGAATATCCCCCGACCTGAACGCGTGGGCAGAACTACATCCCTGTAGGACCAGGGACTTATTTGTCCCACACCGCAGCCCCCCAGCTGTAACACAGGCATCACCGCACCTCCGCTCTCTGTCTTCTCCTATTCCCTTCATTTCCCAGCTCTTATTATATCTCAATAAAACATAATAAATCGTCCAGTCTCAACTGGAACCCTTAATCACTGCCGAACAGAATAGTAATATCCAGTACTGTAAGCCGTCTTTATAATACTAATATCATCAAGCACTGGTGGGTTTTTTTTGTCTCAAAATTCTGTTTTCCTATAAACCTCAACTGCAGAACCCGCCGAGCTGCAGTGGAGGAAAAACAATGTAATTGCTTGGCTGCACGTACGGCTGGCCTGGATCAGTAATCGGATTTCCAGGGACTCAATAGGTAAGGGGCAGGGCAGAGGGAGCCAGGTTCACCTACACAAGCTGGGACGGACGGACTTAGCTCGTGCTGCCGGACAGACTTCATCCTCCTCTCCGAGCCCTTGACATCCGTTCTTGCTCCTGTCCCAGCCAGTCACCTTCCCGCAAAGGGAAGGGATAACCAGTCCTTTTAATGGTTCTCTACCAGACTCTCTTTCCTCTCATTATTTGGGCAAAACTAGGCATGTTTTGCTGGTGAAGAGAGAATCCCCAGGCATGGAGGGGTCTGTGCAAGGGAGCGTGGTAAGACCAGAGAGGTCCCCATGGGCAGAGGAGGACTCAGCACCAGCCTCACGTAGCCCCCTGCAGAGGCATCCAGGGTGGGTTTTATCGCCTTCGGTCCCCGTCACCTCACCCTCCATTGCTAGGAGTATTTGGGGAATACTGATATTCACCCTGAAGGGATGGGGCAGCTAGACCCTGCTGGAATATGCACGGAAGGAAAGAAATAAAAGGACCACAGCTCCCAGACACGCTGGAAATGGC
The DNA here is from genome assembly GCF_929443795.1 of Astur gentilis. NCBI lineage: Eukaryota > Metazoa > Chordata > Aves > Accipitriformes > Accipitridae > Astur > Astur gentilis. The sequence continues at coordinate 18,391,198 of NC_064904.1, forward strand.
ACTGTGCTTTTCACGCAGTGCCCTCTGGAAGGCAGGGGATTTTTGCACAGATTTCTTAATACTCCAGCGGGGGGGGCGGGGAGGGAGGCGGGGGGAATAGAGTCCCTTTGGACTTTGTTACACAATTCATTTACTCAGACTTTCTCATCTGCTTGTTTCCATGTCAGGAATGCACCGAGACTTCACCTGACCTACATGGAGGGACCCCCCTGAGTTGCTCCCCTGCAGCGTGATATATTTCTTTTAGGAGAATTGTGCATCCTATGAAGCTCCAGTCCCAAAGGGTCCCCATCCCGCCCCGTTTCTAATCCAGCACTTAGTGTTTAGAACAGAAAAAGGGGACAGATCATAATTTCAAGTAAATCCTACAGAACAGGTCTTTGCTGGTGCAGAGATTTCAGTGTCTTTGGGCTGCACTTACACTCCTTAAGGCTGACCTGTTGCTTAGGTGGATTTCTCAACAGCTCTGTCTTTCTCTATTACCCCCTTTGAACCAACCGTAAGAATGATTTGTACTTCTGCTGAGCAACCAGGGTTTACCCGCTTCTTGCATAGCCAATGCTTAGCCCATTGCTTGAGTCAGATAAGGATGGAGGGGAAATACGTGTAAGTATAGGCAATTCAGCTGTGATCTCTTTGAGACCCTGACCCATTTTTCCAGTCCCGCAAACCATCTCCACCGCTTATGAAGGAAGGGGGAGCATTAGCCATCCTACAGGGTGCAGTAGCCATCCTACAGGGTGCAGTAGCCATCCTACGGGGTACAGTAGCCATCCTACGGAAAGCATTAGCCATCCTATGGGGAGCGTCAGCTCCCTAGAGACTACAAGGTGTCAGGATATAGCAGTTCTGTGCCCAGCTCTGCGCAGAGCTGTCAGGATGACAGACTTAACCTCCCTCTGTCCCTGTTTACCCAAAGTAAGAAGATTGTAAAGCTTACTTAATGTTTGTAAGTGCCTCAGGGTTCTTATATTATAGGCGCTATGTACATGCAAGTGTATTATAATACATGTCATAACAAGAATTAATAAACCACAATGTATTAATTTAAAGGTAGCAGACACTCGTGCATGATAGCCTTTCTAGCTGCTTCCTTACAGGCACCCAGAAAATGATATTTAAGTTAAAATCAGGTTAAAGAAAAAGAAAGCAGTCAACCACTACTGGATACTGAGTCTACTAGTAAATATCAATTATATAAAACGAGTCACCGATAAGAACTTTGATAAAAACAGGTGTTAGAGGAGAGGTCACTTGGAGAGAGAGATGTGACATACAGATTCATTTCAGAAGTTATACCGCTCTTTTTGGAAACCTGGCTTTTATTTTGGGCACTTGTATTTTCCTGAAGTCCTTTCAAAATATCAGGGACCCCAGCAACAGCTGGGCACAAACCCAGAAGGACGGCCCTTTTGCCTCAAAACTTTGATGGCAGACAATGTGAGCCCCCAGGAAAGAACCAGGAGGTCCTCTATGACCCCATCTGAAAGCAGGGGGAGAATCAAAAGCCCTTTAAGCATTCCCAAACGTAGAGGCAACCACGTGCTTTAAGCACTGGGAGAAAGTAAAGTATACGCAAAGCAGGATGGTCAGGCTCACAATGTAATCATAGCTGCTCCTAGACCTGCTAAATGAGGGATGGCACTGAAGTAATACTGGCTTCAGAAGTAGGATGGACTAAGATTTGCCTGTAGCCCGGATTCGGGATGGCGGTGATGATCCTCAAGTGCTGGAGGATCCCGTGAAGAGCTCTGGGACCTCCCTGGTGCTTAGAGAGGCATGTGCATGTGCTTAAAGACATTCTCAAATGGGAGTCAAGAGGCCAAGCCATTAATAAGACACGAGTGCTCACATTTAATGTGTTCTGCACATGCAATCCAAACCCGCCAACAAGCTCTCCTGACAGCTACGAAATTAAACTGCTACCTCTACTTTGGCAATGAGCTGTTGCACCTGAAGCAAGAGGATGCAGCAAGGCCAGCTCCCTATTTCAGCTTTTTCTTTAATCTTAGATGAAAAGCTGGTTTCTTTTACCTTTCCAAGGTGCTGTACCCCCTGCATTTCTCCTGCTGCAGAAGTCACCCCCAGCCGCGTCCCCCTGGGCACAACCTCAGCGCAGCAATGGGCCAGCAGCTGGGCTGTACCTCCAGTATAGGTATATGTAACCCTACTTATGGGTAGGGATAAGAGGCCTTTGGTAAAAGAATAAAATGAGCTCTTTCTCTCTCTCTCTCTCTCTCTCTGCGTAAAAGAAAGAGAGTAAATAAAATTGCAGCAGCTACAAGCTGGTGACATTATACTGTCATAATCCAGAAATGAACATTGATTCTGAAGAAGTCGCTTCTTCAAACTTTAACGCAACAATTAAGTATTCCATTGTCATGGCTCAATTAAATGGTATGGCCTGAGAAAATTGGGGATTGTAAAGTGAGGATGGAATGTGCTTTGATCCTCTTTCCAGGGTTATTGTTTCATTAATAAATGAACATGTCATTTGTCTCACCAGAGGGAGCTCCTGCCCTCCAGGCTTTTTCCCTTTTTTGTTCAGGTTTTATAAAGATGAATTTCCAGTGCTCTGAAATACCATGGATTAGTAGTTAAGCCTGACAGCACTTCGGGGAGTAGTGGGCTTAAAGTGCCTCACACAGGTCTCCAAAGCACTTGTTTACTAATAGAGGAAATCAGCGACCGTCTGCAGCTGCTGATATCGCATTACCATTTGGAAAGACAGTAGCTGAGATAACAAATCACACAGTTTTAATAATTACTCCTGCATTCCAGTTTTTTGTTTCCTGCGTAACTGCAAAGGCTGGATTTCTTCCAAATAAACAGATAAAAACAGTATGGAACTTTTATCTTTTAATGATAATGACAACACATCATGTTTCACTAAAAGTTTCCTGCTGAATTTTTTTCTGATTTCTAGAGTTTCAATAAAATGTAATTATACTTTATAATTCCACTCTTTTAATCTTCACTTCAAAAACTATTCACAGTTAGCAAGTTTGCTAGGCGCGGAGAGGGGGTGAGGAGCAGAAGCGGACTTCCCCCACATCGGGCTGTTCATAAATTCTGTCTGGGGGTAAACCTGTCATTGAAACGGCACAAACTGAGCTGCTTTGCATTCAAATTAATACCTAGTTTAATTTGAATATAAAACAGCTCCATTTATGTGGTTATTAAGAAAAAGTAACAAAACCATTTGGCAATGAATGGATGTTTAAGATAGGATACACTTGCAACCTATTTCTTTTCCGTTCTTGGGGTTTTCTCTTCTTTTTTAATCCTTTGGATCCTTTGGTATCAGGATGTTTTCATATTGCTAGATAAGGCTTTAAAACAAAACAATACCTATAAAATCCGAATGGTTAATATATACTCTGGGAGCCAAAAATTCCCATTATCCCAATACTGAATTAGACTTCATGGGTTTTGTTCGAGTACACCTTCCCATCTTGTCCTTTGCTATGCTCAGAGAAAAGCCACCGATTTCATTAACAACTTTTCTTGCTAAATAATTTCATGGACTTATTTAGGAGAGCAGAGAAGAGGAGGAAGAGAGGAATACCTTCCTCTTCCAATTCAAAATGTTCAGACTTAAAGGTAAGGTAAACTTTTCTCACAGCTTTTAGTTTGCTTACCATCAGCCCATGTTCCACTGGGTGATTAAAGAAAGCTTTTTTAAAGCATTACTTCAGAATGATCTTAATTGGTGCAAGGTTGAGCCCTTTCTAGGAGGGGAGGGAAAAGGTTGAATAGCCTTTTCAAGTCACATGAAAGTTTCTAGGATGAATGTACGATAATTAGATTAATAAGTAGCTTAATTTATCACAGCTAAGGATTTCAACAGCCACACATTAGAGCAAGAAAAAAAAGATTAGTGTGATTCCAGTTTGTAAAAAATTGTACTGAAACTTGATTAACCTTAAATACAAAGTGCCTTTCTTTTTGTGTGTAAATTCAGTAGTTAAGGGAAAAAAAAACACTAAAATAATCAGAAAAGTCCTGTTCCGTTCCTTTGTGTTCGCTAGCTAATGAGAGATATCGGGGTTGTACAAAACAACTTTTCCCTGCGAGGTTATTCTTCCTAGAACATGGATTTAAACGAAATCTGCAATCCCTACCACTGTTGCGGACCCTGAAGATTTGTGTGAGGCATGAGATAACGTATGCAGGGGTTAAAAATATCTCTAGCATCAGCCATTTTCATTTTAAAATAAAAGAAAAGGAAGCAGCAAGAAAATAGGTGAAATATATATTCTAGCATAATGCAAAGTCATATTCCACTTAGTCCCAGTAATGAAAAACGAAGGAACAGGAGCCTGCGTGCCAGGCAGAGGTATGGAAAACAACTGTAGCCAAAGCTAACACGGAGTGTGCAATTAGGGATGACATTAGCCTTGCAATATTCGCTCACGCCAAGCACGACGTCTACAACACGGCATCATTTCGACAGCGCTCTCCGTTGCCGGTATCAGCCTAAAATCAAACGTGGCAAACGCAGAAGCAGAGCGGCAACTCGGTGCAAAAAGACCCTCGCTCGCCGACGGGAGATTCATGTAAAATATTGCCAGACCATCCAGCTTTCCCCTCGCCACCGTCTCTGCTTCCTTACAGGACAATCCCTTAATAGAGAGTGAAATCTGCTGTGCTTTTTGATGTTGCCATCCACCGCCGAGGTTGCTTTCGGTGGTGTCATTATTTATCAGCGCTAACGTCAGATTTCATTAATCTAACTCCTTAACACTTGTATCACAGCAGACAAAAATTCCCAGTGCTTTTTATTAAGGCGGCTGGCACCGGGGCTAGCAAAGCCCACGGAAAGGTCTGGAGGACGGTGGTGTGGTTCCTGTCAACGCTCAACAGCCATCGTCATTTTGAGGAGGCCTAATGCAAACCCAGCGGTAGTGAGATGCGAGATGCTGCGTTTGTGACTCCCTGTCCTGAATCCCTCTTTGAAAGCGGATGATAAGGGGGAAGGTTGGTTCGTATTCGTAGGAAACCGCAAATGAAACTACTCAGGGCCTAAAATAAAATTAAAAAATGAAATAAAATAAAAAACTGTAATGAAATTAGAAAGGAGGACGGTTTCTTTAATTTTATCTCACACTTAAGAGATGACTAAGAGCGCTAATGAAAGGGAGTGTAATTATAGCCCAGATAGTGCATATTGCACACGCCGTAACGTCGGAAAGGTTAACTCTGGCAAAGAGAGATCATACAAATCAAAGTGGCTGAGGGCACTCATGCATCGGCCTGTTTGATAAGATTGATAACTGTAACCAGTAGCTTAGGAGAATCGATTTCCACTGCCGGGGATCTCTCTGGATGCTCTCATCTTTTCTTCTGTTTATATGAAAGTGAAGCTTTAAAGATGTTTTATCATCTAATGGCGAATATGACACACAGTTACAAACAGAATCTTTTTTTAATCTCAGAATGGAAAATTTAAGCGGGGCAGTGATTCACTTTAATTATGTATATTGAACAAATTTGAAGAGATGAGAAGAAACTTGTTTTTCAGCCCACTGAACCCAAGTGCTTGCCTGTAATCTAAAATGGATATCTAATTATTGTTTAACATTATTTATTTAGGAGGAGTTACGACCTCTAATTTGCCTTTAAATGATTAATTTAGTGTTTAAATAAAGCTCCCTTTATTTAATAATGTTTTCTTTAACCAATCTTCACTAATGTCAATAAACTCTTTGTTTAACCTTCTTAAAGGAAACATTTTCTCAGCTCTGAGACAATTACGAATTACCAAAACCCGTATAGAAAAATGAGCTAAGTAATTACCTAATATTATTGCAGTGTGCTTAAGAAGAGAATATTCCACACCAATAACATAAGGCAGGAGAGAGGAAACAAGCTTTGCTAAATATTGAGCATTTTAAGCAGTCTGCCTCTTTTTTGAGGTGATAAGGTAGCACAGAAATACACCAAAATACTAATAGCTTGGTTAAATAAACTCATCCACTTCTATTAGCATCCTTAAGCGGTACTTTGTTCAGGTCCCAGGCACAAACCGAGCAACACAAATATCCCCACTCCGTATGTAAAGAGATGGTCAGATGAAATGCGGGTGCCCTCGTCCTGTCCCCAGCCCTCAGCAGGGCACCCTCACCTGCGGCCAGCGTGGCTTTGCACCACCACAGAGCTCCCTCCATGTCTGGGACCGCAGGGGACGAGCTCAGACATGGGGCAAGGGAGCGCCAGTCACTGCCCCGAAACTCCACTCCAGACCTTTAGCTGTTTTCTGAAGCTGACCCTCACATAGAGGTAGAATCATAGAATCATAGAATCATTTAGGTTGGAAAAGACCTTCAAGATCATCGAGTCCAACCATTAACCATGCCCACTAAACCATGTCCTGAAATGGCACATATATATCACATTAGAGTATATACTGGCCACTGATTTTGAAAGTGAGCGCCTTTTGGGAGTCCAAGTGTGACTGCTATGTATTAACTACTGAGTACCATTTCCACATAAAAAATCATGTTTGTGATAATGTGTATGTTTTCTTGGTCTTGCTTAGATCCTCCATAACTTTGCTCTGAAGTACATCGAAGCTGGGAAGATCGCAGGAAAAAATAGGCAGCAAAACCAAAAGTAAATTGATGTCCACAAGGCCTGAAAGTGGCAGAAGGTAAGTAGTGGAGGAGAAAGAGGAGAGGCAGAGCTTCCAGCTGGAGCCAGATGAAACAGAAAAGCCAGGAGTGGGAGAAAGCGGTGAGAAGGAGCAAGGAGAGACTGGGAGGAAAGCAAAAAAAAAAAATCCAAGGAGTGAGGTTCACAGGATCACAGAAGCGTTAAGGTTGGCAGGGTCATCCAAGAGCAGCTCAGGCAGCTACAGCAGGCTGCCCAAGACCATGTCTAGCCTGGTTTTGAATATCTGCACAGATGCAGACTCCACAGCCTCTCTGGGCAGCCTGATCCAGTGGTCAACCACCCTCATGGCAAAAACGGGTTTTCTTATGTTCACATTGAGTTTCCTGTGCTCGTGCATGGGATGAGGTCTCATTCTTGGGCTTGTCTTATTATTGACCCAAAAGCTCCCTGTGGGCACCGAGGAATGTCCCCCACAAGTGAACACGGGGCAGGTTCATTGTTATAGTGGGAACAAAGCCTGAAGCTGCTCAGGAGTGGTGGGAGAGCACTGGGATGGAAACTCCTGTCTCCTGAAAGTGCAGTCTGGAGAAATGTCCTAAGTGGGAAAAGAAAGGATGGATAGCTGGGCCACAAACTGGGAAGGGGAAAAAATTGCAGCAAGCTCTCAGAAGAGAGCAATGTATGTTAAGTCAAGGTGTGAGTCCCAACTAAGGATTAGCAGAAGAGCTACAGGAGAGACTAAGAAATGTCTGGCCGTCCCTTAACCACATTGGTTTCTGTCTGGAGCTCAAGTGATGGAGGTCTGAACGAGAGCTGTGGTAATTTCTAACTTGGGAAATGTGCTGCCTTTATTATAGACAGAGTTGAAAGGGTCCTCACATTCAAAGCTGTATTTTTGTACAGCAAAAGCAGCAGCAGAGCATGAGGGTTTTCTGTGCAATTACTCCTTCCAGGTCTTGTTGAAGATCCCAGGCAGAAGAGGGGGAGAAAGTCTCCAGATTTGAATGAGGAGGGCTGAGCAACAGTGAAGGGCAGCATGAAGGCCACAGCATTGCAAAAGTACAGGGAAAAGGAAAAGAAAGAATATGGGTGTGTAATAAGTATTGATAGCAGCTCTTGGGAGTAAGAAAGGAGAAGGAGACTGGGGAGGGAGCCTGGTGATCAAAAGGCTGTATCTAAATGGATCCGTCAACATGGAGGGGGAATTAAGAACATGCTTAACCTTGCATTTCTTACTTTAGGGCTCTTGCAACGTGTGGTGGGTCAGTTTGAGGAGGCAGGTACCCGGCCCCAGGGGCCAGATCATGGCTCCAAGCTGGTGGTAAGGTGCACAGAGATGTGTGCTGGCACTAATCTGGGGTCCAGGAGGAGCAAAGCCACGTTGGTGTGACTCCAAGCTCAGCTAGTATTAGGCATCTTTCATAGCACCTTGCTCTTTCTCCGCTTTTTGGGATGGTGGGAGCCCGGGAGCGGTGCGGTGGGACTAGCACACCCAGCCAGGAGCAGAGCTCTCTGCCTGACGGAGACTGAGGGGTCACCCAGGGACATCAACACTGCTGCTTCCCAACACCTGAAACCACCCAGTGGGTCCCTGCTCCCCTCCTAGTTTCTCCATTCCCTGACACAAAAGATTCCCCTTTGGCTTCTTTCTTTATCTTAAAACTGGCAAAGAGATTTTGGCTATTTATTTTTTGAGGTTTTGACATTATAGTTTCAATTTTTTCCCCCCAACCATATGGGCTAAGATCTCATCCAAGTTGTAGATGTCTAAATGAAGCAAAATCTCTAATCCCTGATCCTTAGTTATTCGCAGGCCGTATCTAGGATGACACACTGGGATGGCTAATTTGCAACTGATTTGGTAGGAGGAATATCTATGTCCCACTTATTCCTTTTCTCCCACCTTGTCCTGGCACTTGTCGTATCCCATCCCCAGAAAACCCAGAGTGTCTGAGGCAACATAACAACAGAGTCCAGCTGATACCATCAATACAACCAGGAGTCTCTTTTAACACTCACCCGCAAGCTGACCTCTGCGTTAAGTGATGATTTGGGTCCACAAAATGAATGAGGAGGACCTGGGAGACCCCCAAACTCCCTTCTAAAGTGAGCAGAGTTGGGACGAGCTGCCACCATATCGTCCCCTCGATGCTGGACCAGCACATATGGAGCGAAGAAGATTTCAATCCCACCTTCAGCTTTGCCCCTGGTTCTCCATGTGGGCTTCTCCTCCCAGGGAATGCAGCTGCGGCCACCACTCCAGATGGTCAAAGTGGGACCACAGCCCCTATGTGAAAGGTGAACAAAAGGACGGTGAGCAACTACGTCCCTTAGAATCTTCAGACGCCAACCCACCATGAACCGTCGTCCCCTGATGTGGGATGGGAAGCAAAGCGTAATCTCATCTGTGTTACAGGTAAATGGGCAGATGCGTTTGCCCTCAGGCAACCTGAGGATACGCCATCCCCTTCTGAACATAGCGTGTTAAAGAAGGGCCTTCTTTTAAATAGCAGTTTACCTTCAGGCAGCTAACTCCATCAATGGCCAGCTGCTCGTTAAGGGTCAAGAAGTGCCTGGTTAAAAGGTCCTGCCCCACCTTCGATGCAGCATGGACGGGTCCCTCAGGACTTGCTTGGCAGTACAACAACCTCCAGAGCAGACCCACAACACCCACTGGAGTCCTCCTAACATTAGAAGATGCCATGGCTTGCCTCAGCAGACATGGGAGGAATTTTCCCAAGAAACACCCAAAAAACTCTGCTGTGACATACAGGCGACAAGTCCTCTCTATCAGCCTATGTGCAATCCTCAAACAGCGATAGGATGCATCCAACCTTTTTTATTCTTATTTAAAAACTGTGGTATTGTGACTTTTTTTGAATCCCAGACAGGTAAGAATAAAGTGAAGGATTTCCTGCATCCCCCTCCTCTTTAGACAGGACTTGCACTGCACTCTCAGCTGCTAGAGAGCCTTACCAACCTAAAATAAGTAAAAATTTACAAATGTAATTAACATAAAAACTGCTGGTTAGCAAAGAATTTATTTTGCTTTTTCACTTCTGCTTGCTTTTAATCAGCCCCGCAAAATTCCCCCTGCCTGCATGGATGGGAATAGGTAATATTGTTTGATGAATGAATAAAATATCAGGTAGGAAGTGTCTTGTTTGTCTGTGTCTTCATTATCTCCTTCCCCGTCCTGCTGAGTTAGTGCATGGACTGTGTGTCTGGACCAGTGTGTTCTTCTTTACCGGTCATTCACTGTTTGGTTTGTACTAGCAGCTACCAGCTGGGAGTCCCGGACATAGGGTAAGATCGAAGGTGTTCGACGCTGTACAAATAACAAATAAAAAGATAATCCCTCCAGAACAAGTTCAGAGTTTTGGCAGATTTTGTTTTTCCCTGAACATCTTTCCTTGCTAGAGCCTTCATACAAATTTGAAATCTGAAGCAGGGATTAGTTCAGATGATAAATCACCATTTTTCTCTTTTTCCCTTTTGTAATTATTTAAAATGACAACATTATGGATTTTTCTCTAGGGCTGCAAATTCATTTAGATTATGTTGGTCAACTTTTACAGTGAAGTGCAGAATTCGGAGCTGTTCTAGGGATAGGGGGAAAAGCCAATTGCAGCCACAGGAGAGGAAAAGTTGATAGAAAATTTCAAAATAGAAGGCTTTTTTGAAAGACATGCAAACCCCTTAAGAGTTTTAACCACTCTTACTGGAAGAGGTGTGCAAGAATCCTTTCTTTCAATTCCCCATTTATTCTCTCCTTTTCTATTGAAGGCAGGTAATCTCAGATTATTTACCAGCATCTCATTTCCAACTCACAAGAAACGCCTCGAAGCCAGAAAAAAATACTCTCCGTCAGCCTGTTTTTGTTTTGCTCTTGTGTTTATTTTCATCTTAACATTAATTGCCCCATAATGTCTGCTTGGTTTTATCAATTAGCCTTTGCAGTGGGAAAATATTTTAGCGCCTAATACAGCGTAATGATTTTTTTCCCTATTTGCCAAGGGGGTTATTAATAAATGTCCCCACTGGGGTTACAACTCTGGTGCTCTGGTGTTTGCTTTAGGGGAAATGAGGGATTGGAGGAAAATCCTAACCAAACGGAGCTATAATTAGAGCGAAAGCAGCTGCAATTAGAAGTATATGTTCAATGACACCCACGGCACTAGGGGACAAACCTCCCCTCGACGTGGGCAGGGGTGACAGCAGAAACTCTGCCACAGCAAAAAGGGGGACACTCTTGGTTTTCCTGCTTTTCCAGGTGTCGCACCAAAGATCTGCACCCTCCGCTCAGCCTATTTCTCCGAGGAGGAAGGGTGTCTTTTCGGCGCAGGAGTGCTGGCCCGGCAAAGCCAACAGCAGACTCCTCCAAGCTGGGATTTCACCCTGATCTCTCGCTCCTCGCTATTTATTTAGCCTGAACCGCTGCCACCAGCGCTGCTGGGCTCTCTGGTTAGCTGCCAGCCGAGCCGGCCCTTCAAATGACACATCTCGGTGCACATCAGACATCCACGCTGTTTCCCACGGCGTCCTCTCCCGTGGCTGCAGGTACTCCAAGGTTGGACGGCGAAGCCTGGCAGACCTTGTTCTCCACCCCGCTGCCGCAACAGACTTTGTTCAGGGAGGAAAAAACCAGACGCCGTCCCTTTGGCTTTTCTGTCTGTTACAAATCTAAATTCTCCATCGCCGGGAAATGAAGCAGCTAATAGGCTGTCCTAGCAAAATTCAGTCCTGTCATCAGATACGGCTTTCTGGAAAGCCAAACTGGAAGGAGTTCTGCAGCCTGTTGAGAATTCAGGCTGAGATAAAATATCGGTGCTTGATTTTATCAGTTAGCAGAACAACAAGTTTAACAATAAGCACTTTCATACAGAAAGGACACATACGGAATTAAAAAATGCAGCAGATGTGCAATACTGCTTAATATGGCTTTTAGCTTAATTCATCCTATTGCAGAAATCTGTAATTCTCATGGTTTGGTTTCTGAACAACAGCTACTGATGTAACCTTTTGTCTTTCCTTGGGTTTTTTTGGTCAAAAAAAAAAAAAAACAACCCCAAACAAAACAATTACTATTATAGCACTATTAGCTTTGAGGATTTACAGCTTTGCTTCTTTCACAGCAGAGCTCAGAAGTGATAGAATTTACTCCGGGCAAACCTGACCATGTCCTTGCAAGTCTCTGTAGGGCTTCTCCTACTGGGGTCCCATACAGGCACCCCATATATCTCTTTGTAGGAAACAGGTTATTGCCAGCATAAGCTGGTTGGCTTTGTTTGTGACACCTCCCACCCTACCAACCCACAGAAAGCAGATAGAAAGCAGCAGTAAAAGGGAAGGTTGTGCCGCACTCCTGTCCTCCACCACCTGCGTGTGATACAGGTGGTCCATCAGAATGCTGGATCCACAAAATAACAGATTTCCCTAAACACCCAAAAAGAGGCAACATCATTCCTGCAGATTTGTGAGCACCAGAAAAGTCACCGAAATGAGGATGGGGCTTGTTGCCCGATTTCTGTGCTCCTCCAGGACATCACCTCCTCCACATCCCAAATCTCTGTGTTTTGACCAGAAGAGATCTGGTGGATGTTGTGATTACTGGTTTTCCAGTGTGAATGAACAGAGGTTAAAGGTAACCAAATGAAGAATTCACTGATTAATTGTATTGCAAAACAACCTGAGAATCGTGCACAACGGCCACTGCGGGACCGCAAGAGACAGCCCTGCCCCGCTGAGCACCCACTCGGAACACAGGGTCCGTAAGACTGCGTGGGAGAAGCAGTATCCACCACCAGCGGTTTTGAAGGAAGGAGCACTGTCCCTGGAAGGCGCAAGTATTTTATACCCTGCTTGTTCTTCTAGCAAAGCATTCAGGACCTGCACAGAGGAGTTGGGAACTGAACCCGCAGGACAACAGCTCAGCACCTTTTGCTGTAAACCAAATATTTCTGTCCCGACAAAAGCAAAGACGATGTTTCCATCGACTTCAGGAGGGTCTAGGCTCAGCTGATATCTGCTCTGATTCCTGGCCAGGCATTCACCACAACTAAATCTTTATTCAAACCCAGAACCTTTCTGAATTGCCATCAAAGTGCCAATTCTAGAGACATCAGACCATTTGGTTTCTTTTATTTGCTTCTTATCCTTTGAGTAGGGGGGTAATTATGTGTCTCTCCATGTATACCTTTAATCACACACCCACTGTATATGTGTATTACAGACCTTTAATACTCAAAGAAGCTTATAATTGATTTTAAATGTTGTTTTAAAGGGATATGCATTATACTAGGGATATTTGTGTATGTACGTACTCACCGACGTGCACAAATGTGTATTAGTACGCCTATGGGTGTGTGTATATATATATACACAATAAACATATGAGAACGTCCGTAGCTAACCACAGAGCTCAGCACCGTACCCTTTCCCCACTGTGCTTAAGGGTCTCAAACGAATACCAGGCTTTTAAAGCTACTTTTATTACCTTACCACCACCAGAAACAGCACAACCTTGTGCAGCCGCTTTGACACAGACGTTAATTTTCACTTGCAGCTGTGGCAATTAGAAAGTGTACTTAATAGAGTGTCATGTTAATTGTTGCAGAGTTAACCAATTTCTCCATTTAATTGTCAATTGATTAACCTATTGAAATGGTAAGTGACTCAGTTTCCTTCCAGAACAAACAGCAGCCACATATTGTAGCTTCATCCAGCTGGAGGGGGTACTCTGTGATTTGCTCAGCCTCAATGTGCTGGTATTTTTCTACACCTCCCTGAGCTTTTAATTAGATGAGCCAATTTTACATGTATTTGTCTGCTGGAAAGGTTATCTGTGCCGGAGCTGACCTGCAGAGACAAGGTTGAGCCTAGCGGTCTTAATAGAAAAGGATTTCAGCTATGACTGCTGTACTTGATTGCATTGTAATGGTAATTAACTTGAGACTTTGCCTCCCTCAATGTTTTTTTGTAGCTTTAACTATGCAATGAGATGTTTCCTCTGTCATATATATGCACTTATTAAGCTCTCATTGGATTCTAATATGCATGCAAATAGTCAAGAGTTTCTTAAGGCTAATACTACACTATGTAGATTGTAGTGCCATTAAGTCACTACAAAGATGTAGCCTGAAGCAAACTTATAAGTTTTTTTCTTTTTCGGCGAGCGTATGTGAGGATATGATTTTCCATTTTTGTCCTTTTTTTCAACCTAAAGGAGGAAGAACTCCCTCCGCAGACTTTTGCTCCTTTTTATCTGAAGGATTCTGCTCGCGAGAACCCATTTTAGCAACTTCTCCTTCTCCAACGAGCCTAAAAATGTGCTTGTGTTTTAAAAGGAAGATCCCAATGTCCTTAATTCAGTTTTTCAAGCTGGTTTGTAATCCATCCCCATTCCTACTCCTTTCTCCGAGCGGCTCGTTTGAAAGCCCTCGGTATCTCCTGTGTTTCTGCATGTTCTTTTACAGTACAGCGCTGTCATTTAATTACGAGACAATCCCCCACAACTGAGCAAGCATTTTCATCATTGATAATGTTGGTAGCAGGCAACTGAGACAAAATGATTACAAACCTATGTTGCGCTCAATAGTCCTTTAGAGGATTTCTCTCTTAATAGTCCTGGCTCATTCATGTTTGGTTCAGTACATTTGTTCTTTAAAAAAGGCATAGATTAGAAGAGTTTCAGGGTAGGTTAATAACTCAACTGAAAATGGCTGCTTGCATTGTCAAAGTCTGTTCCTGCAGTTGCCTGGTGCTTTCTTCAGTTCTTCCACACTGCAGCTTTGGCCCAGTTGGTAAACAGCTTAAGTCCAGACATCTTTTCATTCTCCGCGCAGCGGATTGAAATAAAAATGCATATAAGTGGCGACTGACTGGCGCTGGCCTGACAATAGCCTGTAACATTATGCAAGGGTATTTACATAGGAATAAGGCCTTGGTAAAGAAGACAGGGGCAATTAATGACTAGGGCCACACATATAAGGAAAGTTTGTCCAATCTTTTCTTCAATAAAGATCTTTTGTAAAGTGCTATGGAAACTCATGGAGGCCCCCAAACAGACTAGGAGAGGGACTTTTGTGGTGGGGTTTTTATGGTTGTGGGTTTGGGGGGGGGGGGGTTTAACCTTAAGTTAAAAGGGCCAAATTTTGTAAAGGTGAATTGTAATTCTTCTGTGGTTTTGAATTTTTACTATTGTGGCTTTTTTTAATTTCCTTTTTATTCACAAGAATCAGTTTTGTGTAGCTTTCTCCCTAGGAGAATGCGTGGAATAAATAAAGTGAATGATGTGCCTTGGCCAGGCAGGGTGGTAGAGGTGAAGGGTTTGGAGGAGACCTGTCCCAATGCTTGATGCCTCCTGCTAGCACAGGTTTGGAATCTAAGCTAATTTGTAAGCATTTAAGGCCTGATTCTGATCTCTCTTACACACCAGCAGCTCTGCGGGGGCTGTCAAAGCGCTTCCCTGCAGATGCAAGATAGGCAACTCTGCCTTCTAAATTCAGCTTTTTCCTTCATTTTGTCCTGGCAGATTTGGGTGTGAGCGTTTTTTTGACAAACCGAGGAAGCCCCGCGCTCCAGCTCCGGGCTGCGGTGCCAAATGCAGAGCACCCTCAGCAGCGGGTGTTGTGGGGACGTAGCCCAGGGCAGAATTTAACCCCAAGGCTTCGTCCTGCCAGATGGGATGCTCTCCCCCTCCCCAGGCTTCCAGACACAAATAATGAGCCCATTTCCCTGGGGGACACCAGCCCGCATCCACCCAGGGGCAAGGATGGCACAAAAGAGTCACAGCTGACGATGCCTCCTCCACCCACGGGGGCTTGAGTCGGTGGGTTTGCACATTCTGGTGTAGTGTGGACACACCACTTTGGGTCTGAAGCCGTCATCACCATGATGGGGTTTCTGAGACCCTCTTCATCAACACTGTGCGCTCCTTTGGTGTCTCCTTTTCCTTCCCAAGAAATTTAAGCCACTGTCCTCTAAGTCTCACTTGCCCCATGGAAGTGTTGAGGACCGTGTTTTCCGTCGGCTGCCATGGCACGTCTGTTGACAGCAGCTTGAATATGCCCACACCAGCTGAGCAATTTTAATTTCAGGTTCATCCATTCATGTTTAGAGACTGCTCTTTATTCTAATGACTGTGGAGGGCTCCTTAGTTTGGGTTGATGCCGTAACTTTTTTAACACACTATTTAGAGAGCTGTAGGTGTCTATCTTGGAAGCAGAGCAGGGTCCTACTGCTCAATCCATCGTATGTGTTCAAGAAGTCAATCCTTTGGTGGGCATGAATGAGGAAAGCCCCACTGATTTCTGTACAGTTCTGCCAAGCTTTAAACCATTTCACAATCCACTGCTGAATCCTTTTCCTCCTAGGTAGAGATTTTTATAGCAGAATATTACTCAGAGAAGAGAGAAGTACATTTCCTGGGACCCCCTGTCGTGCCACTTTCTTTCTTCAAAATAATTTAAAAAATCAACTCTCCCACAAAAATTAATTCCTAAAATGCTTGCTGGACGTTGAAGAGGGGGAAATAAACATTAATAGCACAAATGCATGGTTCCTATGAGAGAAGTGTGCACGGAGCAGAGAATGTGTTTCTGCTGCAGCCCTGGAAAGCTGCAGAAATCAATGCTTCATTCAAGGCTATTGATCAGTACTAAATTAATTAGACTTCAAGGCTTATGGCAGTTGATAAGACAACTTGTTAATTTAGTCAATGATAGTGTTTTCCCTAAAGCAGCAAATACCCTCTTTCTCAGAAAAGACATTTCTAGCACTTGCTAACCAACTTCTTTTTTCCCCCCCTCTTTTATTAAAAAAAAAAATTCACTTTACATTTAAATTAAGATAAGAATTGGACGGGGAGATACTTCTATTTACCCCTATTTGCCTTCTTTTGCTCTAACGTCGAAGCGGGGTGTCGATAGCATCTGATGTAATTTAATAGGACGGCAGCATAACATTTAGCTTCTTCGACCCCGGCCCATTGACGGCAATGTTCATTTGGAAAAGCTGGTGGGGAGAGGAGGGAGGAGGGAGAAAACCCACTTTCTAAATGTGTTGGCTTTTTTTTTTTAAAAAAAAAAAAAAAAAAAGGCAAACCCGGAGCTTTTGCTTCCCAGACGAGAAGGATGCTCACGGCCACTGACAAAGGCACGGGCGCTGGCGGTCCTGTGAGAGGTGAATGAGATGAAGGTATCCCAGAATACCCCAGCCATGGGGCTGTACTTCCTGCTGGCTGGGAAGGACAAAAGGACAAAACCGAAGGAGTGCCGGGGTCCCACCACCAGCTCTTGGAGGCACCAGTCTGCTACCAGCAGCACTCCAACCCTCGGAGAATGCTAATAAGCCACTGAAGAGCTCAGCTTTCCTGCCATAATTCTATAGCGCCGTTGAGGACCCCATAGTGTTCACTAAATAAAGACAACTAATTGAGAATTTTTTGCACATTTTGCTCAGTGGACTTGTTGTTCAGGCGGTTGGTTGGGGAGAATGTCCCCCTACTGACAACAGGGGCTGATTGTTTTGGCAGCCGCCGGGTTAGCGCCATTTCCCGGGTCTGAGGCTGACTTTCGAAGTATGACAAAAATGTTTAATTTGGGAATATTTTTTTTTTCTTTTTTAATTATGTGGCTGGGAATTATTTGGGCTTCGTGGAGAATAGGCTGTCCCGTGTTCACGTGAAAAAAAAAAAAATTAAAAAAATTGCTGGCAGAGTTTCTCAGAATAAAACCTTTGGTCTTTCTCTCTCTTTTTCTCCCCTCTCTCTCTTTCCCCCCTCTCTCTCTTTTTTTTTTTTTTTTTTTTTCTTCCCTCTCTGTATTTTCTGTGGCGAGGCCTACATTTTTGTGTCTGCAGGTGACACTTTGATTGAAACTAAAATTAATAAATCAGCTGAAAAGCTCACACCTACAGCTCACAGCAGGGCCTTGAAAACACGGTTATAAAGGGAGCTTTATGCCCTTGTGTAAAGAAGGAATAAATTACAGAAGCACTTGTTGCCCTTGGACTCGATTTTGCTTTGCAGGCTGGTATCTTATTTTTGGAGCTTATTGTTAATCAACAGGTTCCTTGTAGGTTTAGCAGGTGACTTTGCTATTAATCTCCTATTTGACCACTATAGCATATTAATGAGGTAGGCTTCTGGATGTGGCTATGTCTCCAGCACAAGGAATTAGTTTAAAAGGTGCACTCTTTACTCAATTGCTCACAGTTAACGATGCTGCAGCCCAAATGCAAAGTAGCATTTTCTACAGCTTGTGTAGCATTAGGAGTGTTTTACTAACATTATGTTCCTCACTGTGCTTTTCTTCTGTTGTATACTTATTTCTTCTCCATGGAGGGCTATTATCAGGCTTACTGGTCCTTCCTTCTCTTTATAGTTTTGGGGGCTTTCTTCATTTTTTATTCCCCTAACAAAATAAAGAAATTATGTATAAATGACAAAATGATATCCTTTCTTATTAATGTGCACCTTGGTTTTAATTAAACAATTCCAGAGCGCTTTGGAGGTACCATTGGATTTAAATGAAACGCTCGGCTCAACATTTATCTTCAAAACTAGCTTAATAAATATCATTATAAAGTGCAGGAATTCAACCAGCCCCATTTCACCTTGTATTTTGGGTCTGATTTAAGCTTGGAGTGAGGATACCTATAGGGGTACTTTAAGAACATAAAGAAAAGCCGAGGATTTAAGACTTAAATTTGTAATTACAAGGATCTGCTGAAATACATAATATTATGAGCCGGGCTACAAAACACCCTGGTGGAAACAACAGCTTTGTTGTAATACAGTAATTTCCACATTCCAAGGAACGTGCTCTGCCATAGATGGTTATTATTGGCGTTTCCTTTCATAACTTTCAGACGTGTGGTCTACCTCCCAAACAGATACATTTTCCTATTTAAATTAGCTCTGTCAGGCTTATGCCTGCAGATTCCCGGCATTTTTTTTTAACAAGGACTCTTACACGCAAAGGCATATTTGTGTCAGGTTAGATGTCAGCCTTGAGTTTTAGCCTGAACCGTAAAATATCTGTCTTTTATGGATTAAGGTCAAAGTTATCACGTTACTTTAGCTTGGTATTTTGGTATTCCTCTTCTTTCTCCTCTTTTAATTGGGATATATATTTGGGAAAAAAAATGTAGAAGAAACAAAATCTGCTAGAGAGTCATGTTTAAAAGCAAAGATATTTAAGGTATTAGTAACACTTTTACCACGGGCAGCAAGGGTTAGGTGCTGATGCACTGCACCTCTCATAAAAAAGCCTGTGGAAGGAGATGTATAGCACATATTCAAAGTCACATTCAAATTTCTATCCATATTTTCAAAAATTAAAGTGGATTTAAGCTGCAGCCATCGCAGGGTGCTCAGTTTGAGCCTCTGACAAGGGCTGAGGGCTGAGCTGAGCCAGGGAAGACACCCCAAAATGGTGCATTGGAGTGAAGCATCCCCACGGGCAGCCAGATATCGCTGGTCATGGGGGGACAAACTTTTGGGGGAAGATGAAATCCATCTGCAGACCTTGCAGCATCCCATCCTCGGAGCAGGTACAATGAACTGTCACGGCAAAACACCCAGAAACATGTTCACAAACTTGGATCTGACCCGAGGTGCTCCCAGGGCAGGACGTGTCGAGCTCTGCCCGTACATCTGTGTCTGCCCAGGGCGAGCTCATCATCGGGCTCATTTTCAGACATCGATAACTTGACCAGTTAGCTTGTTAAAACCAAAGTGAGATCTTCCCCATCTCAGGCCAACAAACTACCTAACTTCACTTGGGGGGAAAAAAAAAAGAAGGAAAAGGAAAGAGGTGTTTTTCAGCTCTGAGAACACACACAGTAATTACCACTGACTTTCATGTTATTTCTTTTTTAAGAAACCACCATTTAAACGGTTTTGCTGGATTTTTGTTTAGAGGTTTTGTGTTGTGGTCTTGTTTGTCAGGGTTCAAAGAAGAGCAAATTTTTACCGCACAGGCACAAACCCCTATAAATCAGGGTTCGTCGTTAAAACACTGGCAAACCCTTCAGTGAAGTGGTGTTAGCAGGGGCTGCTCTACAGCGTATTTCTAAGGAGGAATAGTTAATGTAACACAGTTTGGGAACCCTTCCCATCCCCAGCCCCCATCTCCCCCGAACTACTTACAGCACAAGGAGGTTTGAGCTTATTTTGTCTTTTCACAACTTAGCAAGATCAGACACATTTCTGCAATGCATATGCAGATTTTACCTCTTGTTACTTTCTCTAATGAGCTTTCACTTAATCAATTTGACAGTAGCCTTTCTTCCTTTTTGCTTCATATCCACTAGGAAAGTATTCAGGAGAAAGTGTTAACAGTTTCAAGGGGTATTAGCAAAATGAAATGGTGGCACAGCCAAATTTAGGAAGATCGCAAGAGCGCTTTACGGAAAGAAAAAAAAAAAAAAAGACAAGTTAAAACAGGGGATGTGGATTTAACAAGAATGTTTGTCTAGGAAATGAGCAGGACTGTAGACACCAGTTTTATTTCCCTGCAAATAATTCAAAAATAGTGCTAATAATGAGTAGAGATATCCTGATTTTATGTAATTATCTGGGTTATAGAAACAAGCACTTTCCTTGATAATATGTCACCCTTTTGAAAATAAAAATGTCCTCTTTAATGAGCTATTGAATGGGGGCTCTAGCCACAACCAGTCACCCAGGACAGGGATGCTGGAAGTCCCAGTGACCTGCAGAGCCATGGGAAGGGATCTGCAGAGCCCTATCAATCCTACGCACCCAGGTTATCAAAGCCAGCTACGTATTTAAGTCTTGTGTGGAGGGGTTTGATACAGAAACCCCTCTGAGGACCAGGCATTGGTAATTTCAATGAAGCAGATGATCAGAGTAAGGGTGATCTCTAGAAAAGAACAAGGGGTGATGGTGCCCCAACAGCTATGGCCCCAAGGGATGTCCGTAGAGGACATTTGATGCTTCATTATAGTCACTGTAATTTATTACTTGTGGAGATGGATGAGCGCTATTGCAATCTGGGAACCCCAGGAGGGACCGAGGGTGCCCAGGACTGGTGCTGCCCTGGCTTGCAGGAGGATGCTGCGCCCCAGTGCCCGGCCAGCCAAGCTGCGCTTGCGCCTTCTCTTAATTTGCAGGCTCTGCCAACCCCTAATGGAAAGGACCTTCCCTCCTGGAGTGGGTGTCCTGGAGCGTGGCAGTGGTTTTCTCCAAGAAACTGCCAGCTCTGATTGCATCCCTCATTTGGGGGTCTCACTGGGCAGGGAGAAGCCAGAGCACACTGGGTTTTGTAGCATCTGCAGGCACTTGACCCCTAAAATGTACATGCAGAAAGAGAAGTCAGTGCTCCGCACGGTATGAAAAGCAAAACCAGGCAGGGGAATTACCCCCAAAGTGGAGGTGTTGCATTTCTCTGAGTCAGAGCTTACGCACTCAATGTCATCACTAAGCTGTGTCATCCCTGAGAACATCACTTAGGCATTAAGTTTGTAATAGCGAAGTGGCAAAGGACTGCTGACGCATCCTTACTGACGAGGAACGCAAAGCTGTAGCCGGGGCTTTTGTGAGAGCCACAGCCTGCAGGAAGGTGGCATGGGCAGAAGGAAAATACTCACGGACAAATGGTTTGGGGTTCCCCCCAGTCAGTAAACCCACTGGAGACTCCTGGCCTGGTCTGGTTGTCAAAGAAAAACTTCAGAGCCCAATTCCTGCTAACCAGGTCTTTCACATGAAGTCAACGAGTCACTTCACAAATGCCAGTCCACGGGACCACAGCCCAGTTTGCAGGATTAGACCACATGCAGGGAGTGGGACTGCACCTAAAAAAAAGGTTTTCCTTTCTCTTCATGGGAAACTTGTATCTCGATGCAATGGAAGATGCAGCCTTATGGGTGCCAACAACACAATGACCACGTTCAACAGTTTGCTGCGAGCCAGTTCAGGACAGCACCAAGGAACACTGAGTGCCTGACACTGGTGCTTCTTGGCTAAAAAAATACCCTCATCCTCATCACTGAAAATAAAGATAATAGGATTTTCCTGCCTTGCTGAGACGTGAAAATAAATGTGGAAACAGTGAGGTCGCCACTGGGAACTGAATGGGTGTCTGAGACATTTAACCTGAAATTACCAAAAGGATGCTTGTGTTGGATGTGGTTATCTCCACGTCTGAAAACAGTGACATTTCTAAAGGAAAATGCAGGCAATCCTCTCCCTCTAGCCGACGTTTTGTTTCCTTTCAAAAATGGATTCCTCCCTGCCCTCCCAAGCCATGAAAAGACCACTTTTCCACCCAACACCAACCAGCTCCATCGTGAGATGCACAATTACCAGATCTAGTAAAACGTGAATTTCCCCACTGCCAGACCAAGCTGCTATACCCAGAAAACTGGTAAGAAAATGTGATTGCCAATAGTCAAAACTGAATCTAGTTTTCAACATCATTGCCTGCAAACTGAAGGATTATGCCCCAATAAATGCTCCAAGTGTCTGCTTTAGTAAGCGGGGTGCTAATAGCATTGCCTTTACGTATTTTGATGTTATTTTGCCGTGTTACAAATTAAGGGTGGTGTTCAGACAACGTGTGCTCGTTGGGAGAAACAAGGCAGAGCTGCAGAGCTGAAGAACCTTGCAGGTCTGCAGAGCAAAGGGGGACACACGGACCCAGAGAGGTTTTAGCCGGGCTTTGCTTTCCTGGCACTATTTCCATCCCAAAACAGGGGACCACGCCACTGTGGAGCCAGAGTATGTGTTCCAACACGACTTTTCCAAAATCACTCTTTTCAAATATTTTATTCTGATCTTATTTTTAAGCCGGGGTCCAAAACCTTTAAATCAGAGGCAATTTTGTTTTCCTAGCTGTCAGCAATATTTTGGCTATTTTAAGAATGTAGGACAGGGTTAAGGATTAGTACCAGCATTTCTTTTCTGTGTATCAGAGCTGCTTAGCAGTAATTAATTAGGACATTGGGTTTTGTACTCTTGGTTCAGGTCATTTGCCTATGAGCAGCTCAAGCCTTTTACAAAGGCATGCTGCATATGTTTCTGGGTACCTTTTTGAGAGAAGATTTAAATTGGCCAGATGAATAATACTTTGCTACAAGTGTTTTGCCCTAGGCAAAAAAGGTTTTCTTCATATTATCATTGCCTGGAGCTGGAATCCTCAAGCTTGATGTGACTGGTGTTATACTGTCACATGGCAATGATGTAAGAACAGGAGCTCTCTGTGTCAGACAAATCTGGATTTAGGGGAATTATAGCAGATGTTGCAAAATGGCAACAGTTTAGCAAGTTCCTTTCATCCCGCGGTTGGGAGGCAGGTCCACAAAGTACACCCAGACAGAGAAGAATGTTATCTTTGATCCCTTTCACTCCGGGGCAAGGAGGCTCCACCCGATGAGGGATGCAGCGAGGAGGCTGGAAATAAAAATAAATTTACAGTAGCTGTTTGTTTTGCAATATGGAAATCGGACATTATTTATTCATGCTGTTTGCCCAGACGCGTATAAAAGATTTTTATCGGGGGGTAGCGTGTATTGTGCGCTATAAACAGATTAGAGCACTCAATATTAAGATTAATGGCATGGAAAAACACTTGGAAATTTGTGCATGGTTAGATTACAAGAAAGACTTGCAGCTCCTCTCCACCACACGTACATGGACGGTGGCACAGGCGTAGTTTCGTGCCAAGGAAATGAGGAAGGAAGGAATATAATCGTCTCTGATACAGTGATGGAAAGCAAAAAGTTGTACATTATGGGAGATCACATGAATTTTATCTACCATTTAGGATTTTTTTTTTAAGGAAAGAAACTGGAAATGTCTCTATTTCTCTGCTCCTCCTTCGTTTGGGTAAACAGCTCGTTTATACCTATGCAGAAACCGAACACATGATGACAACGTGACAGACCCCGTTTACGACAAGAAAGCACCACCTGCGGTGAACAAAACATGCCAGTGTAGGACAAACGGTAATTCTTTTCATGAGTTTAAATCTGATTGGAATTTGGTCAGAATTTGCAGGATTTTTCTTAAATTGGTTGTTTCATTAAAAAAAAAAAAAAAATCCATTTGGCGACAGGCACAAAACCACCCCAGCTTTTGATTAGGTTTTAATAAAAAAATCCCTCTTAGCACCTGACAGTAACACGGAGTCGGCGATGTACGGCAGGGACGCAGCTGCTCGCGCTGCACTGATGGAGCACAACCCTTTCACCCAACATCCTCACGGCTACAGCCACGCTACCCAAAACCACCTTTCCCCGTCCGTCCTCGGGCAGTCGTACCAAGTTCCCATCCCCAGAGGAGCTGAACCAGAGGGTTTCAAGCACAGGCACGATAGCGACTGTGTTTTGTATCGAGGTCTCCCTCGCCTGAGCCTGCAATGTTCATTTTTAAGAGTAGAAGCCCAGCTGGATTCAGTTCAGAAAAGTATTTAAGGGCACACTTAAATTTAAATATTGGAGTCACGGCACTGCGCTTCAGGTCACAGACAAGGTTAAAATCTGCCCATCCTTTCATACCTGCCTGAATCCCGGTCTAGCCCTGCCTATGGTGCGCCAAGCCTGATCCATACAGAAGACACTGGTGGAGAAGACAGTGTCAACCTTCTGATGCACCTTTTCCACGGGTGCCCGCAGTCATCTGGGTCCCCCCACACTTGAGATGTGACAGGACCAAGCTGAGAGGCAGCCATTGTGTCCACAGCCCACACTGGTGGCCTTCTGGGACCATCCCAGGGAAAGCACTCCCCAGCAGTTCTACCAGGAGAACAAAAAGGCCCTCTTCCATCTCCATGCCCATTTTGGATGCTCCAAACCAGAGGAGATCTGCAGCAGCCAAGCCAAGGTGACCCCAGCACCATCTTGTTTCTGTCTCCGCGCTGGCCTGCACCCCGGGGTGTCTCCTAGCCTGGTCCTCCAGGCCAAGGTGGTGTTTGCGAGGCAAGGTCCTAACTTTTGTCACTCCAGAGGAAATACCTGCCCCCATCTGCCCACCAAACTGCTTGTGTAGGCCCTTCTGTCCATGGGGAGCACCACAGAGCCCACGCCTGCAGCTCCTGGTCCATAAGCAGTGAACCCATTTAGCATTGGGGTGACCTTACAAAACAGTATTGACCCCTCTGCGTCTTCTGCATCCTCCTGTAGAATCCAAACCCTACAAATGAAAGACTACAATGAACATTTTGCCAAGCACAACAGAGCCCGGCTCAGCCGAAGCCTTTAATTGTTGCCACCAGGCAAATATCGATTAAAGCAGCTCAATGCCACAATTATGGCGTGGCCAAAAAAATGCTACAACACACACTACAGTCATAGCACAAAATTGGTCACGCCACTTAGGGTCCCAGCCCCGTGTGCTGGGAATCAGAGGTGTTATAAGGAAAACATGGGATCAGCACACTTTCCCATTCAAGATGCCTAATCTTGTCTACACTCAAAATGGTACCGGCTAAAATTGGTTTTCAATTGATTTAAGTTCACTGGCACAAAGCCCTATGTAGACATTCTTAAATGGGTTTAAAAATGGCTTATCAATTTAGCTTAAGACACTTAGTAGCTAAACTAAGCTAAATAGGCATAAGCCAGGTTTAAATTGATTTATGATGTCCACAAAGAGTTTTGCACTGGTTTAACTAAATTACTTTAAAAACACACCGCCACTTTAGCCTTCAAAAGTGAGTGCCTATGAGTGTAAGGATTTAGGGTAAATGTCTTTAAAAGTGCCTAAATATCTGAGGAGCTTATGCCCCTTTTCCCTAAACAGACTTAGTCTTTTCGCAATCAGAAACTGTCCTTTGTAAATGCTACTCCAAAGTGCAAAAAAAAAAAAAAAAAAAAAAAAAGGAAAAGGGTCAGATCCTCCATGGAGTAAATTAGGGAGATATCCCATTTTACATCAGCTGGAGGAAAGCCAAGCCCTGCCTCAAATTTTTAAAGGGAAAGTAAAATTGTCTGAAACCCCAGGTTTCGGGGGGCTTGCGCTATCTTTTTCTGCTAGGGTTTTGATTTTTTTTTCTTTACCTCTTTAGGTATAGTGGTTACATATGATACACATATATTCAAATAATCACGTCACCCTTCGCAGCATCCCTGCACACTACAGTCATTCAGGCTTTAATGTTGATGTGCATAGACACAGTTTGGAAGATGTTTGAGTGCTCGTAGCCACATCTGTTGTTTTCTCTCTTAATGATTTGTAGTTAGCCAAAATAATAGAAAGCAGGCAGAGGTTTTTAATATTGGTTTGCTTGACATGAGCCTACCTTAGTCAAAATGTTTATTCTGCGGTGCTCCCGCTAGCTCTGGAAATTCATGTAGCTATATGTATTTGCGTGTTTTGCTTGACTAGGCACAAATTATGCTCTCAACTGGAAATATCACAAGTGTAAATAATTTGGAGACATAAGTGTCTGAGCGAAACTCATGTAAAAGCTATTTGTTTTATGGATTTTGATCTCCAAAGTTTAAAATATGAGCAAACTTTTCATTAAGGGTTTTGCCATTTGTTTGAACACTCCTGTAGTAATTGGAAATGCAACAATTGTTTAAAAGTGGCATTGTCCATGAAAAGATTTAGTGAGGGATGAAGAAATTTCTTGAACCTAAAGACATAATCTGGTGATCCAATTCTCCCCACTGTGTCCATTCCCGTGAAACTCCATTTACTTTCTCCTATCCGTCACCAGCTCCCCCGCATCCCACCTAGCCAATCCTCTAGGTTTCCCACATTGTTTCCCCTTTTGTCTTTTCAGTCCAAACAGAAGAACAACAGACAAGGTTTCGAAGGGCAGGGAGCATCAGGGGCTGGAAGAGAATGGCTAAGATGAGGGTCAGAGTCCTAGCCCTACTGCCAACAGTTACTAGGGTTTGTGCTGCCTGGCTGGGCAGTGTTCAAAGACTTTGCTGGGCTTTGTTCCACTGTGTAGGGATTAGGCCTGGCGGTCTGAGAATTTGCCTTCTAATTAAAAAGGATAAAAGATAGAAGTAGCATTAGACTAAAACATAGCAGTGATACTTCACAGGCTTTTTTTTTTTTTTTTTTGCTTTTTTTTTTTTTTTTGGTCACAAGACAACGCACGAAGTTGTCAGGTTGTTTTATTTCTTTTGTTTTCTGCACATATGAAAAAAAATCATAATAAAGAGAAGGGAGGGGAGGAGGAGGAAAAGTTTTGAAACTCTTCCCAGCTGTTCCATATGGTGAGTGAAGGCTGAATTTCTGTGCGCACTGTGGCAATTTTGCTCGCTGACTATTGCATTTATTGACAAGGATTACACCAGCTCCCTATCACATCCTTTAATGCTGTACCAAAAGGTGAGGGAATTCCCCACGTCATCCTCCCTGGCTGAAGGACTCTACGGGAAACCTGAATTTCTTCTTGTACAACCTCTCCTTTTTTTTCCCTTGTGTTTAGTCCTCGTTAGGGACACTCAAAAGCAGCCACAAACCCTCCCCTCAAATTAACCGGGACGTATTATTTTACCCCTGCAATGTGAAAAATGCCAGAGGCCACATCCAGATAGCCATTGCTTATAGCACCGTTTTAATTATGCTTAAAAAAAAAAAAAAAAAATCATGTGTTTCGAGAAGGAACGGGAGGCCAAATCCCCGCAAGCTGTTACTCGTGTGAGTAATCCCGTCTCCTGCAAAAGCCCTATTCAGGGCAGCCGCCAAGATCCAGCCCCACGCAGGACGGTGAGGATGGGCGTAAATCCAGGGTCTGCCAGCCCGACAAGGGCCGTTGGAAGAAATCCCTGCCATTTACAACTTGATCTGCCTTTAAAAACATCCTCCAAAGCCGTACCCGGGGCAGGGGGAGCGGTGGTGTTTCGGGGCGGCTCTGCCGACTTCCCAGAACGACCGCTTTTACCCTAAGAGAGAAGCTGAGGTGAGCAGTTGCGTAAGGGCCGCTGATGAGATTATATTAATTACTTTTCAGAAGGGAAAAAAAAAAAAAAAAAAAATAGAAAAGAGGGGGTAGGAGTTTGGTGGAAGACTTGAGAAGCTTTCAAAGCCGCCGAGCTCGGGTTGCAGGCAAGGATAAAGGAATGCCCTTTTGTTCCCAC
Organism: Astur gentilis; assembly: GCF_929443795.1. NCBI lineage: Eukaryota > Metazoa > Chordata > Aves > Accipitriformes > Accipitridae > Astur > Astur gentilis. The sequence goes on from NC_064904.1 coordinate 18,418,879, forward strand.
ACATCTCCCGTTACGTCACGACGAGCCCAATTTCTTCTGAATTCTGGCTGACTTTGCACGTAGTAAATAATTTGGAAGAGACAACAGACCAGGCAAAAATGATTCACAGCAGAAAGTCGTTGCACTTCATCGTACAGGATCCTAATGGGAAAGCATTTCTCCCAGGAAAGCATTTTCATTCATTAAAATTTTTGCACGAGTTTTCTTTCCTCCAAGCCAGTAAAGATCATATTTGTCCTGAGCCATAACATGAGAAGAAAGGAGAAGACATAAGGATCGCTTGGGCAAAAATGTTGTTGTCTTTAACAAAAATAAGCGCTGTTAGACTGCTGTGAGTTAGCTCGAAAGCAATACTAATGTGGCAAATTATCCCATTGATTTTAGGCAGGGTTCTTCATTGATTTTTGCTTAAAAAAATGGTAGTATGATACAGCCCATGGTGGCTAACTTCTTAATATCAGTGCATTTGTGAAAGGTTAGAAATGGACTTCTGCTCCTACCCTTCCGCTGAGTTTTAAGGACATGGAAATTTAATAAAACCTGCGTGCTGCTTTCTGGATATCAGCGTTTGAAATGAGACCTGCTCTTCTTTGGCGGATTTAGAAGCAAATAGATTCAAGGTCCCCGCAGGACAATATTCCCAATTCCCTCCAGGCCTGCAGTCAGCTCCTTTCTGCCTCCATCCCAGAGACCCAGATGCAGGATCAGGCCACGCTTTGGTGCTGCAAACCCTCTTGTATTGATTTATGTGCTTAGCATCGTTACAGAGAGGCTGAAGCAAAAGCAAAGGTCCCCCCCCTCCCATTTCGTATTCCAGAGGACCTCTAATAACTGGGAGGAAATTCCCAGTTTGCCCCAGGATGGGGGTCACTCGGAGGAGCCCCCCTTGCTTTTTCAGCTGGTTTTGCGGTGAGGAGCAGGGATGAAACCCCCTCGGAGAAGCTCTGCTCGACCGCCGTGCATCCAGACCTCCCCGAGCCTCCTCCTCCTCCTCCTCCTCCGGCACTGCTCCTTCTGTGGGGCTCAGCCTGTTCCCATAACACAAACTGGGAGAAGGGCCCTATCATCCATTTTTCCACGGGGCAGGGAAAAATATTCAGGGCATCAAGAGGAATATCATATTTTTTTAAAATGCAGAATCCAGGAAGAAATAAAACAAATCTATTTCCATGGTGTGTTAGAAGCGCTTAGCACGAGCTGGGTCGCCTTGAACGCCCCAAGAGAGGTGCGCGGACGAGTGCTATTTCTCTATTACTCTTCACTTATTCACCGGAGGAAGGAAACGATCCGAGGAGGCTTTATATTTGAAAGAACGTTCCTAATATTTGCATTATCGTCAACGAAAATATTTTTAAAGGCCAAACGAATATTCATTTATATTTATTTGCTTAATCTAATGATCTATTGTGATTCTCCCTTTCATCTATTCTTCCCTTGATGAGTGTGTGGCACTCCCATTAAGATTAATAGCGGTTTCACATGCACAGTCAGGGGAGATTAGACCCCTGCCCCGGCCTCCTGCCAGCCCCATGTATGTCTTTGGATTCAAGCTCCGAACCCTCACTGATGTCAGTGAAAGCGCCATGTGTACAAAAAGGCCCGATCCTGCCCGGCGCTGAGCAGCCTCCCAGCCAGCCGAGGCATTTAGAAGCGGCAGGGCACAGCATCTCCCCAAACGCATTTATAATGCCGTAAAGTCTGGGACTGTCTGGGGAGCATATGTTTATGTGGGGTCACTGTTTTTGTGAGCGCGAGGGGGGATTTTTATGACAGACCGGTCTAGAACAGCATATGGGGACCAGTGCGGGGTGCACTGGAACTGTTTTCTAGCAAAATAAAACACACAAAACCTGCCTCTCGACATGCACGTTACAGTCCTTCGATGCAAAGTTAACTCCAGGCACAGAAATTGCATTTTGTGAGCATTTCCTTTCTTGAGCACACAACGTGAAATGCCTCTGCCACCACACAGACTGACCCAGAGACATATTTGAGGCACCCAGCTTTGAAAATTAGGTATGTAATATATGATGCTTCTTTACCAGGCAGGGTCTGCTTCCAAAGCCCTGGCATGGGAGCCCTCCTGTCGCCTTCGGTGGGATTTGGAGCAAGGCCTTCCTTCCAGTGGCATGAGAAATACTTCTGTTGCAAGCTGGGATCCCAGTCTTGCAAGCGTTTACGCTTTTGAGAAGTAAAAAGCTTTTGAATAGTCCTGGCGCAAAAAGCTGCTCGGAGGTGTAAGGGTTTGCAGCACCTGAGCAGATGAGCTTTTATGTGGTGTATAGGGCCTGATTTAAGAAAACACAATTTTTTCTGTTGCTGCTTGATGAATTTTTATCATCTTTTCATTTGCAGGAGTTTACCAATATCCCCTATTACATCCCACTCCTGACCTTGTCAGATTAAGTACACCAGCTGCCTCAGTCCTTGTACATGGAAGATTTTTTCCTCCTATTTCCGTGGTATTTCTGGGAAGAGGAAAAGAAGGATTCGCTAATTGCTAGTACAGAAGGCTGGACCACAGCCTCCGTGTGTGACTTTCTGAAAATTACTAGTACGGCCTCGTGCCTCAGTTTCCCCAGGCATAGCCTGTGTGTGGTGATACCTCTGGCTTTCCAGCAGTACCATAGGAAGTAAGGGAAACATTTATAAAGCTTTTTTGAGGCTGGCAGGCATAAAGGGCATTTATAATGATGTTTGTCAGACTACTTCCGATATTCATCCAGACCCTCTAATAGCAACACTTACTAATTTTTACTGCCCCAAAGCACTGAAAAACGCTAAGATCCAGCCTAAGCAACGTGACCAAAGTCAGACATAAAGAGTAAGGAAGAGCCAGAAAGTGAGCAGGAGTCAGAGGCTAGCATGGAAACCGCTCCACCATCTGTCCTCTCGGCTTGCTCGAAAGACATTTCACAATTAGAGTATAAGTGAGTATATGACATTGTTTTCCTGCATTGTATTCAGGCTACGCTCTCGCTTGTTGTAATGATCTCGTTATTGATTGTGGGGCTTCCACTTAGAGCTTCTGCAGCTTTCACAACACGTAGCCTACATGCAGGCTATAACTGTTATATTTATCATATATTATCATACACTGGATAATCATGTCCTACCAAGACTTACAGGTATGTTTGAATGTAAATATTTCGGTAACTCCTATTTAAATATGACTATAGCTGTTTACGGTATCAAGCGCTAAATCTATTTGATCGATTAGATACATATGAGTAAATGATGAATATGTATGTTTATCAAATGCCTTCCTGAACATTTGTACGGCAGTATCTGTATTCTTTTGGATTTTCTAATAAGTAGTAATAATAATTAAAAAATATATTTAATTGCTGCAATTTATGGTCAAGGCTCATTAGATGTTTTAAAAAGAGAAAATAATCTGTAGAATTTCAGCTATTTCAGTAAACACTTAGAATGTGTATTTTAATCTCTCCAAGATCATCATCCTTGTTCTAAGTATGAGTTCCTAAAAAGCCTGTGTTGTGATTTGCTTTTATTTTCATTTTTGGCTTAAGCAATAGGCTTGAAAGTGGCAGCTCTGAAAACAGATTTCTTTATCCAGAAGCCAGTTTGGAGACCGTCCACACAGGCTGCTATTCTAAGGCACCATTTCGAAGACTGCCATCTCTACGATGGCATATGAGATGTAATTTAGTCTCTGTGTTAATTTAGCCCAGGGTCTCTCCTGAACAGAGAAGACTGGCCGTGCCAAATTGTGTTAAACTAGGGATGGTGCTTTTGTGATATGGACAACTGTCTACGAGGGATTGAGCTGAGACCACCAAACTACTTTCATTTAGATTCTCAATTTAGTCTTGAACCAAGGTCAGAAGGTAAATAGCCAGGGCTTTATCTTCCCAGCCAAGCCCCTGGTAGAGGGTCTCTTTGAAGTGGAGTGTGATCACTGGCGGTTTCAGAACTAATGTCCAAGACAGTGATGTATAATACATTTGCTTCCATTTTACATCTGCTGGTGTGATCACAGGTTAATTTAAGTACGGTTTCCTGACAAAGGAGTGTTTCTACCCAGCTGTAGTCTTAAAAACAAATCTGAAATTAACTTAAGATGCCCTCTTGACATCACCCCCTCCCCAAAGCATATATGTATTTTTTTTCCCCACTCCTTTGAATGCCAGTTGCTTTGGGTCCAATCCTGCTCTTATTGAAGTCAATGGAATCATTCACATTCACTTCAATGAGTAAGGCACTTTGAAGACGTCGGCTCTCTACGTTGGCTGGCGTTTGTGGCTGCCACTCCTCCAGGTGGTCAGAGGGAAGGAGATTTCCATTTTCAGGGACATTTTCTGCCCTGACACACCGACAGTGGTATCTGGCAGCAGATACCACCGTGCAGGCAGGCTCTACACTCACCTTCCAAGCCAGTCAAGCCACAAACCTTGAGCACTGGGACACATTTGTGGTTGTCTGGTCATAGTAATTTAAGTAACTTCTTAAATTACTTCCCTCCTGTGTCACCCCATTCACTTGTACCAATGCATTTGGGGTTTTTTTTAAGGATCTGAGTTCAAAACCCTGAACATTCCTGCCAGGTTTATTCCCAGACCAGGTCCCTAACCCAGTTCACATCATTGCCCTGCAAGCAGTTGTGCCAGCACAGAGCAATGATGTGAACTGGGTTAGGGACCTGATCTGGGAATAAACCTTGAAGGAACGTTCAGGGTTTGGTGCAAGGAGAAGACCCTATCTCTTCCAACCATGCCCCAAAAATCCCGCAGATTGATTCCCCTTCCCAATTGTGTGCCCTGATGACCACACTTCATGCAGTTACTCAGCACAGCAATGCAGCCATCCTCCTACTGATGGCCCCTTGCACCTGATGTTCCTCCATCTGGGCAGGAGCAGACCACATTGCTGTGCTGCACCTCAAAGCTGGGGGACAAGGGAGGCTTCATACACCTCCCTGGCACCAAAAAAATTTCTAAGGCTAGTTTTCGTGCTGATAAAAATATCTCAGAGATATCTACCCCATGGTGATGTGCTACTAGCCAGAGCTAATCTGATGACAGCATTGGTAGAGTGTTTGCTGCTCTGGGTCTGCACACCTCTCACCTTGGGTTGGTTCTCCACATCAGCATCCCCAGGCGTAGGATCAGGGCTTGTGTGAAAGGGAAGGGAAATTGCTACCATTTTGCCTTTAGGAGTCATGTTTTGCAGTGAAGAGATGCTATAGTAGTGGATTTGTATCAAAATATCCCTTCTTATCAAAGCTTTTAATTGAATACACCTGAAAAATCTTTCTTTCCATGCCACAATTTCTTGATTAAAATAGAGCCAGACTTCACCTGGCCAGGTCTGAAGTTTTATGGCTAGCCAAGAAGTAGACTGGAAACAAAATAAAGCCCTGCAAACTCCGACTACTGTGCCCAGGCACAGATGTATACCATGCAACACTCTCCATCCCCTGCACCCAAATACTGACGGGCAATTCCTGACATCACATGGCATGAATTTTTGCAGCATTTAAGCACAATAGGCTAAAGTTGAAAAGATATGCTTACTTTATCCTGGTAATACTGGTGAGTGCACTGTAAGGGGTGGATGAAGTAGGTTTCTTTTCAGATGCATCCAAAAAAACAGATAATTTTTCAATATACAATGAAACCACAGAAAAACAAGACTGGAAAGAGCATCAGGACGCCACCTAGTCCATTCCTCTGCCCCAGGGCAGGGTCACCTGTATTTTTCAGGCTGATGTTTCTCTAACATGAAGTTAAAAGCCTTCACGACCCCTCCAGGCAGTCTGTCCCAGCACTGCACTGTGTCTGCTCATGGGAAGTGTTTCTTAACATCTAAGCTGAACCTCAGGGCTGCACCTGATGCCCTTTCCTTCTTGCCCTAACCCCTTGGACATGGAGAACAGACTCACCCGCCCCCCCTCACAACAGCTTTGTACATGTTTGACAGCCGCTGTCACCTCTCCCTTCGTGACTCCCTGCTCCAAGTTAAACTCATCAAGACTTTTTCAATTCTGATCCTCTGCTTTGGTGTAGCCATGGTGCCTCCCCAGGCTGGTGTCACCTGTAACCGCTGTCTCTTCCACTGAGCAGAACAAGGGCAAACTGGCAAACCCCTGAAGGCCTCCATGCAGGACAATCTTCCTTTTTGACAGTGGTTATAGATAATTTCTTCTGGTGAAGTTATTTGGCCATGTCATATACAAATTATGGTATTTTCTTTTAAAGATTATTCCACTGTTTTGAAATTGTCTGTTCTTGGCAAATCCACATTGACTGTCATTGACTGCAAGAGCTGTATTGCATTTTATTTATATTCTGTATTATCAGCAGTTCCACCCCATGACTTCGGTATTTCAGAGAAATCCCTGCTAAAAAAATGCTTGATCCCAATCACAGAAGAAACTCCTGGAACTAGTAGAAAATAAATCCAAAGGAATACTGATCTATGGCTATTCGGCTACAAAATAAGTAGCATGCATTTCAGTCTAGGCAGTGTTAGTACTGTCCTGTGCGGTCTAGGAAAAATCAGCTACTTCAGGGGAAGATTTGTTCTTTACATTGGATCCCTAAGATAGGAGTATATGATGCTGCTTGGCAACTGGGGAAAGGACTCCCTTACTCAGGTTCTGTGAAAGTCTCTGCTTCTACCCAATAACTATACCAGGGGCTTAAGTTAGCTGCCTAAATTAGATAGTGTGCATACAGCCTGCAACATCCCTGGTGGGAATTCCCCATCTGTAAAAAAGAAAGCAATTTCTGCCTAACAGTGGGCTATGAGGGAAGAATTAATAAGCTAAAGAAGATGAGGCACTCCCATAAACAGTCAAACACTGTAAAGGGCTGTGCTGGGTCACTGCTCTCCAGCTGGAGGAAGCAATGCTGCAGACGACTCAGCACACTGGGATAACGTATTTGACCAGACCCCTGAACACCCACCTACACCTCTTCCGGAGGTGTCAAGGTTTGTCTCATCTCATAGCTGTCATCAACAGAAAGACCGACGTTGAAGTCATGACATGGCTACGCTGTGGGTGCAAAGCCACCCAAGCCACCTTCACACCTGCTAACCCCAGCAGAAGAAGAAGACTATGAACACAGCTTATTAACATGGCTAAACTACTTCCACAGTCCATCTAATACACCTGCATAAATGGCTTTTACATCACGCATCATTAGAAGTTCCTTGGCTAGGTGGTATTGGAGATGAAAGGAAGAAGTGGGACCATCAGGTCCCCTGATGGAAGATAAATAATGGGATCCAGTACCTGAAACCTGAAGGTAAACTCATTGAGCCTTATTTAGCCCATCTAAATTTCCTCCTGAATAGCTCAAGGCCCTCGGAGGCCCCAGGCTAACAGGCACCTCCTGGCTTAGCGTCTGGGGTGGGAATAGCCGGCAGATATAAAGAGGAAATTGGGAGGTAATTAATGACCAGAGCAAATGACCAAGTGCTGCAGTGAAGTCTCCACTGCTGGAGATTCCCAGCTCAAGACCGGATATTTTTCCAAGTGAAATTCTCCAATCCATGCATTAATCCACAGATTTCCTCTGGACTGCATTAAATGGCAAGGCAGATGAGACAAGAACAGTTGTCCTTCTGTCTTTTAAATCTGTGACTCCCCATCTACCTGTACACCAAAGACCCTTACTCTCCCAATAAGTAACACCAGTCTAACACAGGCATATCAATTCTCCTCCAGAAGACCTCTCAACATACCAGGTTTGCGGTAATTAATGACACATAGACAACCTCGCTTCTTCCCATCCAGGAGAGGTATATGACAATTTGATCCCATTAGGCCTAGAACCATAAAAAGACGCAGTCCTTCCAAAAATGCATGCATCTGTGCCTACCATTTCAAAACATAGCCAAATCCACTGCCCAGATTAGGAATTTTGGCTGCTTATAGCAAAAGAAGAACGAAATGGGATCCAAAATAGCCATGCTGTTGCATGGAGGGTTGTCAGTGCTGGGCAGGAGATGATATCTGCCAGTTAGGAGAGGCTCAGGACCCTCCTCTGGCCTCCAGAAGACACCGTATCTCCCACCCGGACTCAGGGAACCACACGCCCTTTTTCTATTCAAGGAAAAGTGGATAATTGTTCGTAAATTTGGGTTCAAAAGGTGGCAGCATGATGCTTAAATAAACCAGGCATCTTGGCGTTTACGAAGCATGGGGACCTGGCTTTGCTTTCCTTCTCAGCTTGAACATCTTACATCCTCAGATTGTGTTAGTCACAGACTACAGCGAGGCTGTGCTGGGGACACTCACCATCCTCCTATGGAAAGTGGGTCACTGTGCAGAAAAATCTTCCAGTAAGAGAGAAAGCCGCTGTCTCTGATCACAGCTGAGCACAGGCCCTTGAGAAGAAAGCTCAAAAAATCCAGTCTGTGACCTTTTCAGGGGTCTCACACCTGTGCATCTTCTCATCCCCCATAAAATGCCATGGCACGTCTTTTTATTTTGGACCCTGCCAGTTTTGAATGTAGCAGTGCCTGGTGGTGGTGGGCACTGGTGATGGTGGCAGGGGTCTGAGTGAGGATGCGGCGGGTTCCTGCTGGGAGACCCAGCAATTTGGCCACCACCACGTGGTGCAAGTAGGGTGATAGGAGAGCTGATGTGAAATGGCATAAGTGCTTTGTGTCAAGCAGGAACAACGGTCCACACCAGAAGAAGATCTGCCCTTAAACCTTAACACAGATGAGCACTGACAAAGTCAGACCCAAGTAAACGTGACTTTTCAAATTCAGATTCAGCACAAACCAAAACAGCGGTATGGCTCTGACTCAGGAACAGACTGACCCAAACCCCCACAACCACTATGACTCTCAAAAAGATTGCTGCTCAATCCAAACTGTGAAATTGGGACTTGGCCCTAGACCAAGCCAACATCTTGGCTGGACTGAAAAAAGCCACCAAGTAGACACTGAGAAATGAGTAGTCTGCTCCCTTTCTACCAAAATCTTTTCCAAGGTCCCAGTCAAGTGCCCCAACTTTTCAAACCTTTATCACCTGGTATAAAATAATAATATATAAAAAAAAAAAAAAAGAAAAAAAGAATGAAAGAGCAGTTTTATAAAAACATGAAGGACTTTTACAGATAGTACACAGAAATTTGTGTAGATTTTCATTTGGGGGAAAGGGGTGGATTTGTAGTGAAGCACTTGGACCCAACCATCTGCACCACATCTCTCAAAAATTCAGCCTTCATGTACTTCTCCTCCATTCCCCATTCCCCCCCCCCGCCCCCAGAAAAACTCAGAAATCCCATAAAAATTAACTGCCCAAAGTTGCAGTATAAGTCCTGTTAGGCAGCCAGTTCCCTGTGTTCCACAAACACAAAGGAAGCTATGGGAAATTCTTTGGAAATTCAGCAGCGTTGGTGCAGCATGTTTACTGGGATGTAAAGATACAGCAGAATTAAGGTACATCCAGGCAATTTTTTCAAATGTGTCTGGAAGAGATGGCAAGGATTTCTCTCAACAGTGTTGAATTCAAATCTGAGACACAAGGTTTGGTGAAAAGGATTGCTATTTTTAATACCCACAGTTTTCTTGTGTGATTCCAGCTCTCCAAGACCCTAAGACCTTTAAATTCCATCTAGTGTCTATCACATGCCATTGAATTGGCATGTTTGCAAATTGCATGCAGTGAGATCCTTCCATACCAGCAGCTCTGTCTCAGATTCCCCACCATCCCTGCCAAACTAGTATTGCCTGCACATTTTTTTCATCTTTTCATTGAGTTCTGTGTGTCAGCCAACACATTCTTTAGAATAGGCTTCAGTAGGCATGGTAACTGGTTCCTGGTTGCAAGCTGCCTTATGCATTTGCTCCTATTTCTTTCTGGATAATTTTCCCCCTCCTTCTTCTTAGGTGAGGACTTAAAACGTGTTTAGCGTTATCCGTTCCATCTGTTGTGTTTGCGATAAATAGCCGAGATATAATAAAAAGTCCTAATTGAGGTAGTGATGCGGTGAATAAGCAAAGCTTGTTCATCGGGACTGTGAATCTGGACTGTTGATAGCTGCAGGTACCTCGGGGCTGCTCAGCCTGACTGCTATGTTGACTTTGTCTAATTGCAGGGGAGGAGCTAGAAAAGCAGTGAAGGGCAGTGGCACACACAGCAGGATAGCTGAAAAATACTGGCATAACCACGCAGAGCTAAACAAACTGACTGACAAAGCTCTTGGCGTATTATTAAAAAATCTGGCAAAATGCTCATCTCTTGACAAAAATGTAGAAAGACTAGTAATGCATAACTTCATCCCATGTTGGATTTTAAAGTGGCTAATGCCAAGTTGTCTGTCAAAATTAATAGGGCATTGCTTCTTCTTATAGAATAGGAAAAAGAAAGAGATCGCGCATACATTTTATTCATTTATTCATCTCTAACAAAAATGATGTATCTGCTAAAAATTTATTTAGAGAGGGCTTTGGTAGATGCTAATGTTAATTCCGAAAAAGCAATACTCAAGGAGTGATGTTAGCTTATACTTACTGGGGTTAACGGATAAAACCTCCCAGTGATATCAGAAAAAAGCCTGCGATCATCTCAAACCTCAGTACGAGGAAGTTTCAGCCCAGAGACACTGTTACCGATCTACATCTCTGCCCAGATGCATGTTTTCCTTTTCTGATGACTTTCATTTAAATCTAACAATCTCATTTTAAAATGTGCTGCTTCGGTAGAATGACATTGATACTCAGGGTCTTCACAGGCACTAATCCATAAACAGATTTGTTTACTGTGAGCCATAGTTACACTTACTCTGCTTTAGTGTTTGCAAGAGATTTTTGACTCTGTTGCTTTAACTCTGGATACCTGACACCTGAGCTACCTCTCCCAGATATTCTCTGGTGTTCATGGTTTTTGCAGGAGAACTTACACGGACATTCTCCAAGCAGCAGCTCCATTGTACAAGCCTAGACACAGTGTTAAAAAAAAAGAACAAATTTGCCTAAGTTGCTTTGCTATCTTTCAAATGACAAATTACAGGTCCTGAAAATTTCTGAAGGCTGTCCCTTTCTATACAAAACTCACGGGTGCCACTACTGTCCTTGCTGCTCTGGATAAAGGGCCACATCAGCCTGCAAACCCTCCAGTGCTTCTGCCCGTGGTGCAGAGCACCCAGAGCTCCATCCGGAGCACAGACCACTGTGAAACCAAAAAAATACAGGGATCAGTGCAATTTAAAATGAAGACACAGCTGGCTTCCTTCCCAATTTGAGGGATTTTTGCACAGCCTGAATACAATATTACAAAACGCTACTGAAAATAGCCTGGTGTATTTGGGTGTTTCCAGGAGGGACCGAAGTCGGGAAGTAATTTCATTAGCACACCCAAATAAAGAAAAGACTAATGATGAATTTTCTTGCCTTTTTTTACAGTAGGCTGTGACCATCACACACATCTATTGTAAAACTACAGGCGCCTCACTGGTCGGTATTGATGAACTGATGCGCTCGTGGGGTGCAGCGCTTTGTACCCGTAGTTCATACGTTGGCAAATACGGCCCATTTTGTCGTGTTCCTGAAGTCTGGGCTTACTCTTTTCCCAAGGAGCCTCATAAGCATTGCTGGTCTGTCCTCACAGCGGCGATAGAGAATACATTTGAAAGCACAAGCATTTTCAACAGGTAAGGAGAAAAGTCCTGCACCCCCAGCACCTCCCGAAGGCACCAGCCCGGTGCGTGACGGAGTATTCCTGCAGCTCACATGGGCACACTCCAACTTTGCAGCCACTTGGAGCCGCACGAGGTATTTCAGCATTTTAACACCACCCCCCTTCCCGATGGGACACCCTGAATCCGGGTGTCCGTCCGAGAGCCGAAGCCTTTCATCGCTAACAAGTCACCCCCCCGGAGGAGTGTGAGTAAACGTTGACGCTCGACACGCACACACGCACACAGAAAAAAAAGAATCGTGCAAACGTTCTTCAAAGGCTGATGGAATAAACATGTAAATACAAGATGGGCTGATTTCCTACTGTTCTTGTTTGCTCACTGTGAACATTTGGTTCACTTGGCTTTCCTCATTATTTCAGCTGGGGAAAGTCACTATATGAATTAATAGCAGATTTCCCCGCTGAAAATAAATGTTTACCAGTATTTTTTTTTTTCCTTTTGGCAGAGACCAGGCTTTTTTGTCTGACTGCCTCCTTTTTGGCCTGCACATCCCTGAGGTGTGTAATTAAAGTGAGGGAATTTGCGCATAGTGCTTTAGGGGCTTAATGAATAGAAAACACAGGATATTTCATTGATTTGGTGCACAGATATTGTCAGAGTGTACATTTCCTTTGTAAATGGCAGAAAGAGAGCCATAATAATATATATGCATTCAACCCTGTGTGTAAAAAAAAAAATTAAAAACCAAATAAAAATAAAAGAACTGTATCTGTTTCCAAATTCTGATATAAAATACATTCAAAAGAACAATTTAGATTAAAAGAGAAAAGGCAGGAGCTTCAACATGGTTCAGAATTAACAATCAAGCTACACTTTCCTCAAGATATAATTTCACTTAGAGTAGGTGTGGAAATCTTTGAAAAATTCATTATACAGAGCCACACGTGAAAATAAGATTTGTGTTAGTAAAAGATTCTTCGGCTGCTCTTAAAAAAATAAAAAGTATGTTAAATAGCATGTGTGTATAATGTATAAGTAGCGTACAACCTGTGCAGGGAGTAGGCATCTGTGATAACGTCTCGCATGTTCTGTGGCTTGTGTATTGAAATAATGTTGTGCGTTGGAATAGCAGGGGATAAGCGAAAATAAATTCTCTTTTCTGGACGGGTCTTTTTTGGGGAGCTCTAAACAATTCACATTGTGGAGCTGCCACGATGGTCAGGTCGGTGCAAATGCATTTTCTCACTACGAAAAGGAGATGGATATCTGTGACCCAATTGTACACCCTTTGGACCTGATGAAGAGGTACAGCCAGGGAACAAGAAGCATGGCGACAGCCTTCCTTGTGACCCAGCTCAACCCAACCCAACCCAAATTCTGCCTCCCCAGGCACGTGGGACACATTTCCTAGCGTTCCCTGTCCTGTCTCCAAACACTGCACTATCTCAGACGTCAAGGACAAAGGCAACTGAAGCAGCCCATCCACATCTCCTGAGCATCATCGAGAGGAGGAGAGCTCTCTAATATGCTTTCTCTATGCTATTTATGTAGGTTGTGAATACCAGGAGTCTGGCCAGGAGCCTCTGCACTGCACGAGCGCCAAAATACAAATAATCTGCGTGCAAGGAGCAAAGCAGGTTCACGGATCTCCCGTTCAATGGAGAGCAGTCCTAGCCCGCCTCGGACTGAAGGCCCAAGGCAAAAGCTGATGCTGTGATCCTCTGCTTAACAGATGGATGGTGACACGCTGGAACAGATTATCTGGTGAGACGGTGCAATTTCCAGCACTGGAGGTCTCTGAGGTATCTTCCAGCCCTATTGCTCAATGAATCTATAATTCATTGTTTCGTGAGCGAGTCAAGACACTCCCTCAACTCTCAAAACAGCATGCAAAGGACAAATTGCTCTTTTTGCATCCCTTCCCACTAAGCAGAAGGGAAAATAAGACATGGGATGGGAATGCAGGGAGAAAGGAGGAGAGTTCAGCATCTCCCCACAGCTCTATTCTGTCCAGGCTATAAAGCTTTGTACGTGTTTATTCATATCCCAAGGAAATGCATGTGAAAATATAATTTTTCTCTTCTTTCCTTTGACCCTTCTGATATCTTCTTCACAGCAGAAGATTAAGTTCAATTTCAAGAATCCATTGGAGAAGAAATGCATGTAGAATTGAAAAAGAAGCATTTTATCATTAAAGGAAGACATCCCAGGGCGTGTTAGGGGATACCAGCAGAGAGAGGCTGTTTTGTTGGGACCTCAGACCTTATCCTCCCTGAATTTCCAGCTCTGTCTGACTTGAAAAAAAGCAGCTAATTCAAAGAGTTTATTTCAGGTCAGTATTATTATTACAATACATTTCTATAACAGGCAGGATTTGGGGACTGGGATTATGAATGATCTGAACTTCAAGGTATTTCTTCTAACTGTAAATGACCTTCCTGACCTTCTCTCATTCTCACTCCAGCAATGTGCTGGACTTCATCATTTAAAGCCAAATCTAACATTACTTAAAATCCAAAGCAGCACGATCCACTTGTAACAACGTTATTTGCAAACTGTCACATAAATGAAATATTTAATTAATGCACTGACAACCCATCCTATTATTTCCCTGATCTGGAAAGACAGAAGTAAAACCCAAGTATATCATCCCAGCTTTCTGTGGACATTTATTTATGTCTCACAGTCGTATCCCAGCACCGTGTGAGTCGGAGACATTTTGGTCTCCGCTCAGCAGATTTGCAAAGTCCAGTCAAAGTCAAGGCAAAGTCAGTCTTGTTGAGTTAGCTGTATTGCCCCATCCACTAGTCACCCTCTTGCCAAGCAGTGGGGCACTTCCAGAACAAAAATTTGCATTAAGAAGTCAATATTTTTAATATTAATTTGGGGGTTGTCTTTTTAATTTAAAGAGACTAAGAAGAGAAAACAGCACAAGTACACTCGAAGAACAGTGCTGCGAGAAGTGCAACATTGCATGCATAGAACTGGAAAGCAGAAGTGTATTTAATCTCTCCAGCTGCAAGGGTTTCCTTGCCTGCCGGCCATGCAGCAGTAGCTGTAGGACGTGGGAACAGCTTCAGGAAGGCGGATTCATCTGGCACCCCCAAGGACAGAGTTAGCAATGCTCTTCAGCAGTCAGCGCACACAGAAACTTTGCCATTTATATATGTAATGGTTATGTGACATTCCCTGATCTTAAAATAACAAAGCATTTTAATCACAGAGACTTTGACCTTTTGGTCAAGTGGAACGCTTGCTATTTAATTTCTTTACTTTTCATACAACACATTAGATCCTCCCTGTAAAGTAACTTGGGAGACTGCTCAGCGGGGAAAGGCTGGTTTTGTGGTAAAGTCAACCACAAAAGGCTCAGCTCACATCTGTGTACAGCCTTCCTGGCTGGATTCAAAGAATTTGCTCACGCTTTGACCCATCCAACCCAGTTTTAGTTGCCCAAGGGGGACAAGCAAGTGTCTCTCTGCATCCTCTGGGAAGTCAGCAGAAAGGAAGGAGCATGTCCACATGATAATTCAGCCTATCCAGGGCCTGAAACACATTTTAGAGACACCTCTTTCTCCAGCTCCTGATCTGAAGTGGACTATTGGGCCCCTACATGCAGAAATTTGGTGTCTTGGTTACATGCCTGAAGTTTCTTGGGTATTTTTAATCTTCTTCTTCCAGCCAGGAAGATCCAAACAGCACCAAGCAGTCAGATTTTGAGGACCAAAAGCAGGAATGAGACCAAGAAAGAGAGTTCCTTGTTCTCATATGAGAGGCGGTTCACACAGATGTGTGACCTCAGTCGATACAAGCAGGCGGGACAAGCCTGGGCTAACAGCCCTAATTGCGATCCCCCCCGCTAATTCCAGGCTGTGTTTGGAACCCACTGAGGTTCACCCACCTTTAAAAGTCACTCACACAAACTACAGAAGAAATCTATCAAATTGGCCGAGCCTCTTCAAATAGCACATTCCTACATTTGCCTACCCACCAGGAAACAGTGTGATTTATATTTCTTTGCACATGGTCATTGAATTTTGTCAAGCACCGTTAGAGTGGCAGTGATGAATCGGAGTTTTGTAGCAATCCACGCAACGCCCGCAGCCACAAAGGCTAGATGACCCACCTCCCACCCTGCTTTCGGAAGGACCACACCACAGCCTGTTGCATCCCAAATTAGAGCTCTGCTCCTCGAGCTAAAGGAATTCCTTTTACAGGGCATCGCTGGTAGGTTGCTCATCCTTCTAGGAGATGGTCTAAAGAGCTGGCTGTCACTGCTACGTGGACACATCTATGCACAAAAGGCTGCAGCAGCTCTGGTGACAGCATGGTGACAGCCCTGGTGACAGTGGGGGGAAGAGATCACATGGTGGCACGGTAAGTCCCCTTCAGAGTCCTCCCAGCTCCCACCCAGAGTGTACACTTCTATACACAACATGCTTTACAGCCCCCTCTTGCCCATTCACCCAAGCCATCCCCTACGATCACCAAGAAGAAATTGCTTGTACACTAAAAGCAGTACTGAATTTTTATTTGAAGCTTTGTCCTTTCCTAATGAACCTCTATAGCTACTAGCCCATGATGGAATTAAAGGTCTTTTGTACTCTACTGGCAGGACATCTGACTAGGGGAGAGAGAAGAAAAGGGACACTCATTCTAGTGCCCACTGAAAACCAAATTAGGCACAAGTACCTAGAACCTCTTTCCCAACACTGCCAAAATTGTGACTCATATACAAGATGGCCTCATATACAACTTAGAAGTTACGCTTGTCTTGGTGCCCACAAAGAACGTTTCAATGCCAATAACGGATGTCTTCAGAAGGTCGTCAAGAAAAAGCCTTCCTGCCAGACATTCACCCATACCTGCCACAGTGTTGATCGGGTTCCAAACTGATCTGGCAGCAGGGTGGACCAGCCGCACGCTGACCTCCCTTCAAGCCTCATCTTCCATGGTTTCCTGAGAGCATCCAGTTAGACTGAAGGAAGGCGCAGAGCCCCACTGTGTAGATGTGAACGTTCCTCAACTCCAGCGGAGCCCGATCCCTTTTGGGGAAGGGGCTGAACTCTCCTCACCTCAAATCAGCAACACCTCGGTCACCTAAACAGGCACTAAAAACCATAATGAACATAAAAGCAGTGAAGAGAGATGTTGATGCTCCTCTCTCCTCTCTCTTTTTAAGCAGCTTTATATCGTTTAACTTGTCACAAACTTCTGCCCTGTTCCTCTTTCCCCCATGGCCACCCAGCACAGCTCCCAAATAGCAAGTCTTTCCATTTTTCCTCGCAGCCAAGAAGTGAGAACATGAAGGCAGCATGACTCAGGACTTACCAAAAAAAAAAACCAAAATAATAAACCAACAAAACCCCACCGTCTGCTCCTCAACTTTCAGCCTTTCACTCTTCACCCCCCCTTTTCTCTGGGCTCTCATTGCAAGCTGATCATGTTCCCGAATCCCACAGGTCATTGTCTTCCCACAGCCTCAGGAGCTGCAACCTGCTGAGGCCGCAGTGCCAGAAGGCAGCTCTTTCCCTCGTTGTGGTTTGCAGCTTATTTTTTTAACATTTTCCTGAAGGGGAGAGGCGCTCGGGCTGGGTGGTAACCACCACGCATATTTTCATTTCGCCGTGTTGGCGGCGGCTCTTGGTCGTGTGAGAGCCAAACGTAAAATCCAACAAGCTTGGGCTTTTTCCCCCCTCTGCGCTTTTCGAGATGACTTGCGAGGAGGAATTGGTATGCATTTGTAGCTGCGTTTTAAAAATCTAACTACTGAGCAGACACTGCCAAATTTCAGCCCACAGCAAATTCTTACAACCGAGCTGTAACCCTTCAAAACAGAGACTGCTAACATATGGTTGTGTCAGTGGGAGCTTCTGTAATGCAATTTATTGTTGTGTAGGCTCTTTCAAGCTACTACACATGAAAGGTAAAGGGAACATTTACTCTTCGATGGGAGTTTAATCTTAGATTTACCTCATTTAAAACAAAACCATCATTTGCATCTCTAATACATAAGCAATCACCTGTAAACAGTGCGTGTGAATAGAGACATTTCTTGACTGTCATCAGAGCCTTTGTTCCTGACTGGGGGGGTTGCCTAAGAAAAGGCGGCAGAATTCAGTCCTCTTCCAGACAGTATGCACAAAACCCACTGATATCACTAGAAAACAGTGATAAATAAAGGCAAGAGCTCTCATCAAGTGGAACAGATATTCCCAGCTAACATGGGGCTTGTGCTAGGTTCATTCTGTTGCATGCATATATAATATATAATTTAATTCCTCTATGCTTTGCTTCCAGTGCCCTTTTTATACTAAGTGTTACAGTGTATGGTTAAGGCTTCAAACAGAAGTAATCTCCTGTTGAAGTGAACGTGCTTGATCCTGTACAAGCAATAAAAGATAAAGCTGTTCCACAAGATGGTGAAGCGTGCTCGCTGCTCAGCCTCCTCATCTCCACAGCTTCGGTAAAGGGATGCCCAGTGGTGCATGATCCTTTTGTGTGGCCCACTCCATCTCAATCAAATTGGCATCATGAGCTCGTTGACACCTCAAAGCACTTCTTCTGAAGGAGGATACAGAGTTTTGGAGTTGAGGATGGATAAAAACAAGTCCCTTTATTGGATTTAGGCTGGGTCTAGCAAGGTGACAAGCGCTCTCTCCCAGACCCAGCCAAGTACTTGCGCAAGGTTCAGCTTCAAGCCAGGCCACAGTGCTAGGACTTTTCTTATATGAGAAGGACAGAGAGCCCACCACTTTCAGATTTTTTCCTTTCTTTTCCCTTCTGTAACTTCTACTTTCGAAGGCACAGCATTATGTAGTTGCTGACCAGGCCATAATTCAAGAACGTGACCTCAAGCTCTGACTTACCACTACCTCCAGCTGAATTCCTTAGTCTGAATGCAGGATGAAGATATCTAAAATACATCAACTTTGGGAAGGGCTTGCTCTGAAGTCTTGTGCTCTTCTTGAGGGGTTCTGAGTTGAGGCACAGATTGCAGAAAACATAGATAAGTCTTTTTCTTCCCCTCCAGGGCAATTAATTTAACTTGAAATTTCAGTTGGGCTAACACATTGAAAGACAGCTTAGATATTCTTCTGTGGCTCTGAAGTGGGTCATGCAGAAGAAGCACATAGACTACAGATTAAAGACTAGCAATTAGGGGGGGGGAAGACATTTTAAATAACTTTAAGAGATGGAGATGGTCCTGTTTACTTTCCATGATGCGATGACTCTGAAACCTATCAATTGCCTTTACATACCATCAGTGTTAACTTTCAGAGCAGATCCTTTTAGTAGAAATTCCTATCCAATATGTATACTGAGAATCTCCACGTGACTCCTCAATAGCAAATACCCAGGAGACCCAGCTCCAGATTGCCTACACAGAGCACCATTCGCAAAGGACACCATCTCTCTCTCCTGTAATACACATGATCTTCTCCAGCTAAAGTCATGAGATATTAAAAATTGCCTTTTTTTCAATAATTTACTTTGCCGTCCTCTGACTACCAAGCGATGAGTGCCCTGGTTACTATAAAAGTCATGCACACATGTCTTCTGCCAGCATGGTGTCATGTCTTCTGTCAGTGTGTTATTTAGTACTCAGTGTTCCTATTATCTTCAAACCGGCTCTGGATTTGTTCCAAAGATTGCAATGTTATTCATGAAAACTTTGGTGGAGGGTTTACAGTCTGTTTGAGCAATAGATTGAAACAATGCAGGGTTTGGCAGGGGTAAGACATGGGGATTGGGGTTTGGGGGGGGAAAGACAGAGGGAGTTCATATCTATATGTGCCAATTATCAATCTGAGAGTCCATGTTAATCTGTCTGGATAAAAGAAATGCTGTGTGGTGAGGAAAATGTGAAGCACTGATACATGGAAGGAGGAAAATAGCTCTCCTAGACAGGAATCACCAGGAGAACGCCCAGCCAGGTTAAGTCCCCTCGCTACTTTGATTATTTGCCAATTTATTACCATGTCTGCTTTTCCAAACAAACAAATAAACAGAGCAGAAACCTGAAACATATCCCTATCAGGCTTCAAGATGAGACATTAGCAAAACTTTCATAAATGATAATTTTTCAGAGCTAATTTGGCCACTTCTTTGTCTCCCCAAATCCTGTCACTCTAAATCAGTGTAAGAGCTACCCTCTCTGGGTGGCTCCATTTTACTATCACCAGAATTATTCAAGCATATTAGCAGACTTCTAGCCAAGAATACCTTGTGGTCTGATGTAAAGTCTTGTTTTCCTTGATTAAACCTCCATTTCTTATATTTGTTAGAACAAACAAGCAATTGAATATTTTATTAGAAAGAATTTGATTTATTTTTGTTAGTTAATACATTTGCTCCATGGCAGAGCCTCAGGGGATGAATATTTTACTTCCTTGACAGCCCTAAAGGGATGACACTTATAGAGTCTGATCTCAGCCTCTTCTAGCAGTCTGCAAGTGGTGTTTTTTGCAGTACAGAGGAAAATTTTCAGATGCTAAGAGAACTTCTGCTCATGAAAAAAAAACCACCACCAAAACCAACATATCATTTTCACCCTCCTATTTAGTTATTGCAGTTTTGGCATCTGCCTCCTTGTGTCTGAATTCACATTTTTCCATGGATAATAAGTGTTGTCAATGCAATAGCAAATCCTAAGAGGCTCGCACACAGGTAGGAGCATTTGGCCCAAACGTAAAGAGGCTGTGGGATGTGTGTTGTGGAGAAGGCTGGTGTGCAGGTACGGACCATGCCTTAGGTATGGGGTGGGAATCTCTCTTCAAAGCATCCATTCTCCTCCTGAGACCTGTTTCTTTTTACCCCCAGACCTGTAGCAGTAAGCAAAGGGAGACTTTGAGTCTTTTTTCTGGCCAACACTACACACAGATGCTCTCTTCTTGCTACTCTGCACACCCTACATTCACTCTCAGCTCCTTGCTGCCAGCCCTTACAACAAAGGCCCAACATTTTCTTCAGAACAGATCCTCTAGATACCTGTTTTAATAGGACAACCAGTTTATCTCAGCCTCAGCAGTCTGGATTTTGACTCATACGTATATTTGGGCTACTAGCAGTAAAGAGTAAACTGAATTGGTGCGTAGTGTACCGATCGGAGATAAAATATTGATGCCATATTAAATTTCCAATCAGATCAGGACCCTGCTGAGCTGGGTATGATACAAACACAATGCAGGAGATGCTCTGTACTATAGAGAGTTTAAAGCGTGACAGATCAAAACACACAAAGGGTAGGATGGGAAGGTACCCAGGGCTACACCAAGGTCCAGTAGCGAAGCCAGAAGAAAATCCAAGATTTCATGCCTTCCCTGCTAAAGCATCCAAAATCTGCCTATGAACTGGAAAAGAAAAGCTGTTTAAAAGAATATAAAAGGGGGTCCTATTTAGGTTCAACTGGCATGCTCATTCTTGGACTGTCTGAGCCACGGATCCAACCATGAAGCAAATGGATGATGCAACTTCTCAATGACCCACTGCAAGGAGAGGTACAAAGAGGAGCTGCAAGGATGGATGAAGACAGAAACAAGCAGAGTACGTGATTGAACCGGGAGCTTCTGGTTTGTTCCAGGCAACCAGGACAAAGATCAAGGTCTTTCCCAAGCAAAGATCAAGTACCTTTCCCAAGGTACACATCTCTGGTCTGCACATCACCTAGCACCCAAAATTGCAAAGACAAGTTTACTCAAGAGGCAGTAAGCTCTGCCAAAGGCACTGACTGATTGAGGACTTGCTTCCTAACAAAGGTGATCCCAAACAAAAAATGTAGTCCCAAACCTCTCTAAACCCTGAGTGTACATACTTCAGCTGCCTGCTATCTCCGAAATCAGATCTGGATTCAAAATGCACAGCTTTTGCTTGTCTTTTCTTCCCAGGAATGATACTATAAGGGAAGAGGCAGTGTATTTAACAAAGCTGTTATGCGGTTTACTGATTGTGATTATTCAAGGCAAATGCTTTGAAGTAACAGCTTAGTGCAGAGTGACAGTAAACAAGATATAGAGATATACCTAGATGAGAAGAAAAATAAATGGCAATTAGAATTGATATTCTAGGTGTAGGGAATGCCGGTAAGACCTCAATCTCCAGCAACAACACTCTGCACTTGTATGGCCACTTCCCTGCAAAATCTCCAGGACAAATTACAATTGGCAATTACACATCACTGAACCCCGAAATGGCACGTGAACATTAGCCCAGCTACTGCATAGCTAAGACAAATGAAGAACAAAGAAAAGGGAAGCCCTATTTAGACCTTCTGTGCTCAGGGTTGACCTAACCACCTGCAACAGCATTTAAGCTCAATATAAGGGTAAGCAATTCAGACCAGCTCTTGACTTCCAACATAGTGAACACAGAGGAGTTGGGGACTCTATTCAGACAGGCCACTATAAGGATATTTTTTTTAAAATTGTCACTTCCCTTCCCCATTAACTGCACTGGGAACTAAGGACTGGCAGTCATGGATAACATGGGGCTGAACTGTTCCTCATCATCTCAATAACATTCATCTTAGGTATGGGTACCCATGGGGGTACCTGAGTCCAGGACTAAAGGATTTGCTCAGGACTGACCCCAGAGTCCAGGGCAGACCCAGGAACAGAATCCAGCAGCCTTGACTCTGAAGTAGAAGGTAAATGTGCAAGTTCAACCCTCCAGGACCTCTCTCAAAGCCCATGTGGGATGGAAATCCTTATGGGAAGCATGGAGGTCCCTGCACGGTGTCCTAGGAGAGGTGGCAGTTTGTAAACTTATAAACTGAGCACAAACTGAAGAACGGTCAGCAGAAGAAATACAGTTTTCTCTTTTCTAGTCTCTTTTGGCTCCTCTTACTTTGGTTGCGAACCTGCTTGCTGTTAGCTTTCAGTAGTCGGGCCAATGACAATTCTCATTTTAATTTTCCGATTTCCATAAATGTCTCTTCTTGGACCCAAGACACATCGGTTGTACTGCGGGAAATCCTCTGGTGGTGAAACTATAGCAACCCCATCGCTTTCAGTGAAGGAGTCTGCATACGGACTCCAAATTGTGTCTATGCAAACTTGGCATGGCCAAGGAGCTACCATACACTCTCATAGAACTGCAGGCTTTTGCTGCAAGTTCCCAAATACACTTGACCCACTAAAATCATATATGCTTTCTTCTCATCCAGATACCCCCTTCTCCTGTAAACAACCAGAGACGAACAAGGAGGTGGCCAGTACACCAAAACAACGAGCTGCCTTCAGGGTGCCAACAAGTCTCCTTCCTAGCTCTGGCATGAGTGAGATACCATAAAATACTATAGCGTTAAGATTCACTCCAATATTAACTTCCTCACTTATCTTTCCTCCTGAGCATTCCTGCATCTGAAGTCTGTAAAATGCCACCGTTCCAAGGGGTACGGCAAAGAATTACGACTTACCATGAACACTGTACGCGGAACATTGCTCTCTTTTTTCCCTTTTGTTCCTACCTAATTCTATTTTTTAGAAAAATTATTAAAACTAATTGCATTATTTAATCCCATCACATGAAATCCTCCAGTGTTTCATTAATCAATGTAATCAAGCCAATCAAAATAGATAAAGGAGATCTTTTAGCAGGCTTTGATGAGATTTTATCAAAATCTCAGTGCATATTGTAAAGCCTTAGCATCCTCAGAAGCAAACTAACTGTAGAATGTGGAAGCTTTATCAAGTAGGCACTAATAAAGCAGATGATGCTTGGACCATTTTAAGAGGCTCTCCATATTAAACTAATAACAGCAATGCTTTTGTATTATATGTAAAAAATATAAAAGCAAATGGAAATAGCATTCATTTTGTATACATAGAGAGATCGCTATAAAGCAATCACTTTTTTAAAGTAATGAAGAAGATACATGTCTGTGAGTCAGCAGACCATAAAGCCAGAATACTGTAAGGAAAATGCAGTGGGTAATGCAAAGGTTATATCAGAACAGCTGTGAAGAGCCTTATTAAAAGCACAAACCATTTCCTTTTAAATGTAGTACTCTTACTCCACATCTGAATCATAAATAAGTATGAATGAATAAGCTGTGTCTTGTGCAACATTGGCCTTGGCGTCTCTCCTTCCCCCTTCAGGTCATAGCTCCCATTCTTCATGCTTTTGTACTGACTAATCAGGAGTATGAGCTATTGAAATACTACCACAAGAACAGAAATTAAAGGGGTGTTGATGTAATACAGCACCATAAAACCAGGAAATGTGTATAGATGCTACAGTAGAAACACAAACTGGTGCCAGGTTGAACGAACGCCTTACCGAACACTTTGGCCAGAAGAGGTACAGCCAGGATCCCATCTAATGGACTTGGTGAACATCGTAAAAAATGCCATCAGTATTTCCCTATTGTTCCTGCCCCTTGCAGTTAGTTTGGCTTCTCAGATATAACAATTGCAGTAGTTACGAATCCACAAACGCAAAGACTTGCCAACACAGAAAGTCCTAAAACCTTGGGTTAAACAGGCCCTGTCTGATCTAGACCTATAAACTGACACAAGGCTGCTGCCTCTCAAGGGAGGTCCTCTCCTACCACTGGATTTCTACCAGTCGGAGCAGAGATGGTGTTAACAGAGTCTCTTGGGCATCCTGTGGACAGAAATATCTTTTACTCGCCTGGAGTCCTCCAGCTCAGCTCATACAGGTCTGACTGCGTGGCATACTCTGAATATTGTGCCACACTCTAGTCCTTGTCCTGCCTTCTTCATTTTCGTGTGTGCCTGGACCAGCTGTGGGGTCACCAGCACAGCTGGGATGAGGAGACACTGTGCAACCCCCAGTACTTATGTGCCATACTCCTTAGGATCTACTATCCCAGGAAACCTTGGGCAATTACCCCCTTGGCTCAGTCCAGCCTGGCTTAGGAGACCCCCCGAAAAATCGCATCCCAGGGAACAGACCTTGGAGCACCAAAGAAATCAGCCTGGCAATTAGCACTCATTGCTGGCAAAGAAGAGAGAGTTGAAAAATGAGCACCGCCTTCTCTTAGAGCTACCTTGACACTTGTTCCAGCTGAAAACACTGGAAGTTTCACCACTTTCTTTCATTAAAAGACTCTTTGGGCCAAATCCTCCTCCCCCAGCTGGAGCTGTATTCTCCTTCCCTTTTTTCTCTTAGGCTACAACATGGAGATAGGCAACAGGTAGAGCTCAACGTTGGCCATTTTCACAATGAGTTCAGCACTTCAAAAGGCACTGTTAGAGCTGAACAATGACAGGGATAAAATCCAGCGGAAATAATGAAGGAGGAGGATCTTGGGTTTTATTTAAAATCAGGCAACATGGCACCACTTGATTGCTTAGAAAGCTGCTGGACTGAGTGTGTAGGTAGCAGCCCAACAACAGCAAAACCTAATGAATGCTGTAATTTCGCCTTATGTTGTGCTTTCGTTTCAATTCTGTGTTGCAAATGGTTTTAAATGGAATTAAGCTTGTCTCCCTCACAAGCAGACTTTGCTTTTTTTCTCTTCCTTTCCTTTACCCAAGCGCCCAACAAATACAGCTCAATTTAAAAATAAAACCAGGACCGAGCAAAGGAAAATGTTAGTCACAGGAGTAGCTGAGCTCTCTGTAGTCTGCAAAAACAGCGCGAGGGGCCATGGATGAGCAGTTGTGGGCACCTCCAGCCTGATCCACCTGTCTGGGCTGTGTACTCAAAGGAGCAGCCCTGCTCTACATCTGCTGCAAAATTGGACCTGATACGCCTAATGCAATCCCTTCGAAATGGAGCTAGAGTTTTGCTTTGAAAGAGTTATATTTACTCTTGAACTCAACTTCGCGTTACCAGACCTCATCCGTAATCCCTACGGTGCCAAAAAGTCACTTCACATTAGCTGAAATCAGAGCTTTCTAGTTACGGACACGCAAGGTCAAACTATTCTCAAAACATTTTCCAGCAAGTTGAAACACTGAAAATATTCTCTGGAAAAATCAGTATAGTTCCACTGAAGGGAATGGCATGCGATCAGCAGGGGCTCTCGCTCCTTCCTTATAGCCATTATAATCTGAGGATGAGTTTATTATGTTAACTGGTTAATTAACCAATATAGCTCATCATGTCCTAACTACTGTCATCAGAAGGAAAAGATTTGTTTCATCTCGATATTCAGCCATTAGAGAAATAAACCCAGAGATTTGGGGTTTGTGGAGGGGGGGTTCCCACTGTCACAATTTTATTATATTTTTTTCATTCCATTGGAATGGTTTTTGTTGTGCTTTTAAGATGTTTAAATACATCAAGGGGAGGTCTAAAATTTGTGTTGGTTTTTTTTTTTTTTTTTTTGGGGGGGGGGGAGGTTGCATCTTTAATTTAAAATAATATTATCAGGAGGGGGAGAAATTGTAGCGGGATGCTGGGATCCCAGTCATCCCAGCACGCCACGCCGCTGCTCTTTGGACAGCAATCACAGGAGCCCGGCAGCAAGCTGTGGACGAGGTTCTTCCAAGCGGCAGCATCTGGCTCTCTGGCAAGCAGAACAGGCGGCCGCACCGACCGCGTTGGAGTTGCCCCCGGGTTTGTCACGTGGGGAAGCTGCTGACGGACCGTCTGGGTTGCTCCGTCCTTGTCTCAGTTACGTTTGCTTTCGATGCAAAAAGGTACACAAATCCCCGTACCGATCCCCGCGGCTGGTAGTTTCCACTTGCTCGTGCTCCTCCATGCGTTGCGTTACGGTCAAACGAGTGTATTTCCCTGTGCCCGCACCCAAAGTGCCCCAAATTGAGCCACGGCTCGCACCCATGCAGAAGGATGACCAAAACCAAAGTTCCTGTGAATTTAAGGCTGCCTCTCAGGATGTCGTATTAGCAAAAACCTGCCTGACATTTTAACGTAGTTGCGTTTTTATGAATAGCTGGTTAATCAAACAATTTTCTGATTCTTTTTCTTCTCGCAAAAGCTTTGCCTGTTCACGTTGGGGAAGGTAAATGTCTCCTTTCTTGTACTGTAAGCAACACAACTGCAGGTGGTGGTGATTTCTAGAGCGCTGGGATCGACGTCGCTGGTGCCGCGGGACACCGGCATCGAAGACACGCTCTGAGCAGGGGGTACTGTGTTTGGCGCGCGCCTGCTCCCTCCCTTCTTCACCCACTTCCCACCAGTGGAACAATTACAGCAGATTTGTACAATAGTGGAGATTTTTTTTAAAATGCGTCTAAACGCAACCCAAACCTGCTCATATTAAAGCAATTAAGGAATTAAGGGATGTCACAGCATGTGGGGAGAACTAAGCTATTATTTAATATCTTGATAGATAGTAAGTTCACTGAAAATTTGAGTATCATGCCATTCAAAACTATTTGTGAGTGTGGGTGAAATTGGGAAAATAAAAAAGTCTTAATTCATTTGGATGTCCTTTTAAGGAAGACTTTTATTTTGAAAATGCCAGTGTTGTTTTTTTTTTTTTACTTCTTGTAAATAAAACTTTTTTTTATTTTAAAATAGCATTTTCCTACCAAAAATAGACTAAAAAAAGTTTTTAAATAGCCTAAAAATAAAATATTTTATGTCAGCTAAGCACAATGCCTGCAGTTGATTCAAAATCACATTTCCAAATATTTTTAAATTTCCTGTAAAATCATGGGGTGGGGGGTAGTTTTTAGCTGTATATAGTCAACTCTTATCCTGACTGTTTTCTGCTTCGGTCACCAAAAAGAAAATGCATTATCCACCCAGCTCTGTACGTAAGGTGTTCAAAACTCTACTGAAGCACTTGGGATTAACGCACCAACTCTCCCATTAGCCAGACGACTCCCTTCTGCGTTGGCTCAGGAGAAGGAAAAGTTGGAAGCCCAAGACCAGAGTAGATGAATGGGTTGGTACTGGATGAGTTTTCTAAGAAATATCCTAACAAGAGTCAGTCTGGGAAGAAGTTCAGGCTAAAAGCTTGTCTGCAGTACTGCAGAGAAAAGGGAAATCCCAGCTATCGGCAAGGTGACCGCTTAGGGAAATCACAGAAGGAGGATTTGGTGAGTGAGAGACATTCCCAGGTGCTTTTAAGTCTTTATAAGGATTCAGCATGGAGGGTTGGCTGCCTTAAAGGGAGAAAAAAAAAAAAAAAAAAAAAAAAAAGAAAGAAAAAAGAAGGAAAGGCAAGCATAAAAACTCATTTTACCATAAGAGTAAGGAAACACAGAATAATTAAAGTACAAACTGACATTTGATGGGTTTCTAAATGTTCCTTCGGGACAAACACTTGAAAGTATTTGATCCATGCTGCAACATTTTTGTTGGTTTTAATAAATTTGGAATCTAGTCTCTCCTTCCTTCTCCCAAGCCACATACCCAGGCAAAAACTGGCTCTAAGAGGAGGGCATATCCAGTGCCACTTCCACCACTGCCATATGCCCTGAGAACCCAACAGCCTGGCTCTTTTTCACTTTCACCATAAGGACGTTGATGTTAGCGCATGAAAGGAAGAAGAAAATATTTCAGTGAGAGGAGAAAACTCCCGAGGCTATTAATTCATATAACCCAAGATATCTGATAATGCCGGGGATGGGCATGAAGATGCCCCTCTCCCCCTCAGGATGCCACTGCTTTCTCGAGGACCAGGAGCGGGACGCCGCAGGGGAACTATGCCACCTCTAGCAAATTTGGGCAAATTTCCCTCCATATTCTTCAGTCTTTTAAAAAGGGGGAACTTTCCAGGGTATAATTTGCAATTCTTTGGTTCCTAGCGAGGGAGCTGGGTTTTTAAAATACAACTGGTTCTAATTAAGGCAAGTAGCCAAATTAAGCAAGCTGCATGGTGGTGTACTTGCGGCAGAGCTGCCTCCAAGTCCGGGATCATGAGGTGAGCAGAGGGCAAAAGCAACTTTTTGCAAATGTTTGCGAGACTCGCTATTGGAATGAGCACCTTGCACTCTTGATCTGCCTCAGATGTGTAGCCGCGTGAGTTTTTACACATCCTTCAGTTAAACCTGAGCAAAATTTAGCACTCTGGGAGATCATGTGGAGTTGTCCATTTGCTCGCTTCTCCATGGGTCTCTAAACCACATAAACGGTGCTTCATCGAGGACCGTAGAGGTGTCATTTGAAATTCCTTCTCTGGGAGATGCTGTGAGTGTTATTTCCTTGGATTTTGCAGACAGGCGATAAGACGCCTGAAGAAGGGGTGTCAGTGTGCATGTGCGAAGCGGTTGAGGCACCAGCCCGGTCCTCCCACGAGCTTTTTGTTTGACCTTAATTCGTAGGACAGTTCCTCCCTTGCAAAATGGAGATAATACATCCCTATATCATCCAGGTATGCTGTGAATTAATTCATTAGCACTGGTAAGGTATTCAAATGCTAGATTTATTTCCTCACTAATGGTAATTAAAGAATTTAATAATATACAGAGTAATAACTAGAGTTTCATTCAGCATGAAGTTCTTTTACTGGCTCGCCCACAAATATCTGATTACTGGTCAGCCTTTTTTTTTACAATCCGTAACATCCTTGTCTACCTTTTTCTAAGGTCTCCAACTGCGTTTCTCAAAACCATTGTGCCATTTCCATGCCAGGCTGATTTTTCCTTCAAGTTTTTGAGTTATGCACAAGTTTGACAAAATGGCCACGTTTGGAGCAAGGATGTACAAACTCCTAAGGCTCGGTGCTGCAGTGTGAAACCATCTTTGTGCGAGCATAGAGTTTTCTCTCAGAAATAGTTTTCCTTGAAACGAAGGCCCACTTGGGCTGCAAAACTAGCTCTTCTGCCTGAGAAACAGTTTTCACATCTCTTTTCTTTAGCAAATGGACTTGGATTTGTGATCCTAGTGCATGCAAAAAATCTGGAGTGTTAAAAGTCCTGTGTTTCATCAATAATGATTTATATATCTCACACTGGAAAGCTTTTTTGAATGACTAGTGCAGGGTAAAATACAGCCAGTGGTGTTTATATTAGTTCTTTTTTTTTTTTTCTAATAGGCTTTAAATAATAACCCCTGTTACAATTCAAGCACAGAGGCTCTACAGTACAAGAGGCTAGCATGAAAAAAAAATATTTTATTAAAAAACGCGCTCTGGTTTAAAAGTTCTTAGTTATGTGAAAGGAATTGGCTTGCTTTCTTTTGTAGTGTTTCTTTAATAAAGAACCGCAGTAAGTTAAGGGGAGCTGGGCAATTACACTATTATACTATAATTTGCATTTCTTAGTAATGCTTATGTCAAAAAAGGTTGGAAAGTCACATTTCAGTAAAATATTTAAATTGCTGACATAGACTGTGACTGTGCCTGTGACATAGACTAAAGACATACTGCAACTTGTTCTGAATTTCTCAGCAGATACCAAACATGTAGGTTTATGGACTGTATAGACTAAATCACAGCAAATGCCCTAAATATGGAGCTACAGAAACCTACTCCCAGCTCCACGCTCAGGTAGGAATCCTATGGCAGTAGCCCAAAATCCTACAGGTAGTCCAAAAGCAAAGTATGACACAAGAAAAATACGCTGAGGCTAAATGCAAAATATTACAAAAACCAAAATGGGGCTGAAGTTACTGCTTTCCTACATTTCACTAAAGACGAGACGGTGAACTGAGGAAGTGGAAATACATACTCTCATTTTCCTCAAAAGCAATACAAGGAAGAGACACGTGGCACAGCAAGTCCTAGCTGGACATTCATGCCCCGACCAACTCCATCCTCCTGCACACACACACACAAGCACCGGCGCTGTGCCGATCATCATCCTCCTCCATCCTCCTCCTCCCAGCCTCAGGCAGGGCTGAAGAGCCCGTTTCTGCCCTTTCTCCTCTCCAGCAGACTATTGCCTTTGCACCAGCCCTGATCCCAGCACTGCCCGGAGAAGGGGAGCAGAAAGACAAGCTGGAGCATTGGTCACGGTTCTCCTGCTCAAAGGAACACCTGCAGCCAGTTTTACTCTCACCCATCCTCGCCATAGCAAGCTTCAAAGAAACTACCGGCGTGTTTTATCTGTTATCTGCACCTCATCCTGATGGCTCTGGGTTTACGCATTGAAGAGAAGAACTTCAGGGCTTGGAGGACATTCTCCAGGTCTCATCCACAGACTCAGCACAAAACAAGCAAGGCTATGCTTTGGGTGGCCAAACCAAGACACCTCAGAAGGATTCTGCTCTCGTTAATTGGATCGTCGGCGCCTCCTGAACTCGGACCCCCCGCCCTTGGTGTTCAACGTTGCCGTGTCAATCAAGTCGCCGCATCAATTGAGGCAGCCACATCACTGGTCCGCCTAAACAAGGCACCAAAATATGGTCACAGTGATTACAGGAAAATACATGGGCAGGGTTGCGTTATTTACCGACTCCTGCATTTCAGCCGTGGATGCAAAAACCTTTAACGGAGGCGTCACCTTGCACCAAGAAGGAGCAGCTCCAGGTTAGAGCAGCTCAGACTGTAAACGTGGCTTTGTCACCTAAATGCAGGTGCCCAGCGTCACCCGAGGTGTCCCCGGGTGTCCCGGTTGGCCTCCAGCTGCTGAACCAGGGGGGCACAGATCTCCTGCAAGTCCTCTGCCAGACCCACCGGTGCCGCCTGGGTGTCTCAGGGACTCGAGGGCGACTTGGATGCTCCTGACGAGCACGTTCAGGCAACCGATTCGAACCCTGCGCCACAGCGGTGCGTGGGGACGGGACAAGGCTAAGAAACGACAAAAAAAATCTACCCAGAAGGCATTTATTTTCCCAAGAAACCTCCCGCCAAAGGACCTGATCGCGGTGTTTATCAGTGAGTGCGCACGAAAGGAGGGGTTTTGCTTCTCAACAACCTGTTGATAGCAGATTTACCTACACCATCAGTATGAAAATAAACACAGAAGGCAGGCACGCTTCCACGGAAAATCCTGCTGCGTCTGGTTCAAGTCCCTGCTTCTTAGACACAGGCATAAACCAGCGTGTCATTAACGTCCCCCTTACAGGGATAGACTTTCGAGAAATAAAAAGACGGCCCCTAGCACGGCTGTCTCCGGAGAGGAAAATGAAAGCTCCCGAAACTCCTCTTCTCCTGTCAAAAAAAAAAAAAATCCCTTCTCGAGCAGCCATCTGAGGAGGGACGGGAGAGGGGGAGCTGCGGGAAGAGCAGCGCTCCGGCGAGCGAAGATGAGAAGAAGGAGGTGGGCATGGCACCGTCCCCGGGGACTCGCGTCCTCCCGTACCATTAAGCCCGCGGGCAGATCAGCCGGGGCTCTGGGAGCAGGCAGGGGAGGGAGATGAAAGGCTCCTGGAAGGAATCAGGTGCAGAGGGTGGGCAGATGCTGCTAAAGAGCAAAGAGACCCGGCCAGGCTCATTTGTCTGGAAGGGAACCAGCAGGAACTTTCTTTTTATCTCCGATTGCGGATGTTAGGGTAGTTCCTAAAGGCCACGGCCAGTTTGGACCCCACCGCTCTGCCTCTCCCTGCCTGTACAGGGAAGGAAATCACGGCGTTATGGTTTTTCCGCAGGTAGAAAAAAAATCCCTCGCTGCGATGGCCACGGACGCGTTAACTCCTCTCTGCCTGCGGGACCCGGTCGGGCTCTAACCTCTCCCGGCAGAAACCCGCCCGGGTGACGTTTGGTCTGTCTGTCCAACAACCAGTTGAACGTGGCCGGGTGTTTCTGGTCCGAACCACGGCTCTGCCGGAGCCGGCCCTGCCCGGCCGCTGCCCGAGGATTAGCCGTGCTCCACCTGGTCTGGCTGGGATTTAACGGGGGACCCCCTTGCCAGGCAGGGTGAGCGGGGCACAGCCCCGTCTGTCTGTCTGTCTGTCTTCCTGGGGAT
This sequence comes from Astur gentilis, assembly GCF_929443795.1. Classification (NCBI taxonomy): domain Eukaryota; kingdom Metazoa; phylum Chordata; class Aves; order Accipitriformes; family Accipitridae; genus Astur; species Astur gentilis. The sequence continues at coordinate 18,451,235 of NC_064904.1, forward strand.
TAGCCTGGCCCCACCAGGGTGGACCCAGCCTGAGCGGCTCTTCTGCGTGGGCTGGTGGGCCACAGCTGTCTGTCCGTCCGTCTGTCTGAGAGTTATGGATGAGCACTGCTCTGCCCATCCAACCACCATGTCAGTCTGTCTGTCTGAGAGTCATGGATGAGCACTGCTCTGCCCATCCAACCACCATGTATGTCTGTCTGTCTGAGTCATGCTCTGTCCATCCAACCACCGTGTCTGTCTGTCTGTCTGAGAGTCATGCTCTGCCCATCCAACCACCATGTCTGTCTGTCTGTCTGAGTCATGCTCTGTCCATCCAACCACCGTGTCTGTCTGTCTGTCTGAGAGTCATGCTCTGCCCATCCAACCACCGTGTCTGTCTGTCTGTCTGAGAGTCATGCTCTGCCCATCCAACCACCATGTCAGTCTGTCTGTCTGAGAGTCGTGCTCTGCCCATCCAACCACCGTGTCTGTCTGTCTGTCTGTCTGAGAGTTACGGATGGGCACTCCTCCGCCCACCCTACCATCATGTCTGTCTGTCTGGGAAGGGAGGCTGGACACACTCTCATGTCCGTCTGTCAGGGAGCCCAGCCACACGCTGCCATGTCTGTCCATGAGGAGCTGCTGGGCACAGCCCTGTCCATCTGTCTGTCCGTGAGGACAGGCCGAGCATCGCCCCGTCTGGCTGTCCACGAGGGGATGCTGGGCACCGGCACCGGTACCGCCGTACACCCCCGTCCCCACTGCCTCCTTCCTTCCCCCCCACCCCGTGGAGATTAAAAACTGCCGGAGGGGGAATAGCCGGGATTAGACCCGGGGGCCGGTGGAGAGAAGGGGGGGGGCAGCCAGCGGCCGCATTGTCTCGCACCAACAAAAACACCCCCCCAAAAAAAAAAAAATCCTATTTTTTCCCCATAGGAGGTGGCTGAGCGGGACAGCCCCCCCCCCCCGCATGCAGGACCCCAGCTGGAAATCCTTCCCCCCCCCCAAAAAAGAAAAACCCAAAACCCACCCGTGACACCCCCCCCCCCGCATTACCAGCTCTGCTTTTCCAGGCACGGGGGTCCCCCCCCGGCTCAGTACAGGACAAAGATGGGGAAAGTTGTCGGCGGGGATGACTTTGGGGGGGGGGGGGGGGGAAGCTGGGGAGGGGGGATTTTCCGTTCATTTGGGGATTTTGGGGTTGGGTTGGGGTTTTTTTGGAGGGCAAGAGTGCGCTGCTCTGATTTAATTCTTTTCTTTGCAATTATCGAATCAACTTCGTTTCTGAGGAATGGGGGGGGGGGGTTGAGCAAGACTTTGTTTAACTCGGGGAAGGGCGCGCACCGCCCGGCACCGCTCCGCGCCCCCCCCCCCCCCCCGGCCCGGCTCCGCAGCCGCGGAAACACCGCCCGGCTCCGCGGCTTGACCTGAGCGGTGCCTCCTAGGGAAAGACAAAAAAAAAACCAAAACACCCAAAAGCCACCAAAAAAACCAAAATATACAGAGCAAACCCTTCGCCGCCAACGCTCGGCATAAATACACCTTATCAGCAAATCGAGCGAGTGAAAGTTTAATTTTTTTATTATATATATATATATATTTTTTTTTTTTAAGCCCAAAGAAAAGACTTAAGCGAAGGCGTCGCTCAGGCGAACGCTGGCGCTTGGCAGCGTTGGAAAGGAGCCGGGGGGGGGGGGGGGGGGAAGGACTTTTCCCTTGGCTGTGGGGCACGGATTCGTTTGCAAACTGCAGCTTAACCGCTACCACCACTCCGCATTGTCATGCTCTTAAATGTCCTGAATTAGGCAGCTCTTAAAAGTCCCTTTAAACCAGGCGGCGGGGGCGAGCCCTATTTGCACAACTTCTTGGGGTTGTGCTGCCACGAAGGAAAAAAAAAAAAAAAATTAGGAAAAAAAAAAAATAATAATACGAAGGGAGGGGGTTGAGGGAGGGGGGCAAAGCGGCGGGGATGATGCTGCTGGGTGGGTTGGTTGGGTTTTTTTTTTCTCGGTGGAGCGGGGGAGACGGCGGCGATGCCTGGGTGCTGCTGGTGCTGCCGGAGGAGGGGATGAGCGGTGGCCGGGCAGGGCGGAGGGGGCCGCGGGGTGCAGGTCCCCCAGCACCTCTCAGGTACGAGCACTTGCCTTGACATTGATGTAACTACATTAGAGTTAATGGCAGCAGCCTGGTCCTCATTATTAATTGTCTTTGTGTTTGGATAAAGTATGTAATCTTCTCCTCAACCACACCATTAAAATAGGTTGCCTTTTCAATTAAGAACTGTCTTGAGCACAGCAGTCAATTTTCCTAATGAAGATGCATTATATTTTCACTTCTTTTTTTTTTTTTTTTTTTTTAATAATGGGAAAATCCCACGTTTTCATTAGGCGTGATTACGGAGAAAGTACAAGAGGGGGTTTGTCTAAACTAAATGTGGCCCGTGTAGTGTATTAAATACCAGGCTTTTAAATAAATTGAAATTTCATACAGATAAGACGCGAGGTTGGGGTACAAATACGGTCAGATTCGCTTCCTTCAGATTAAAAAAATGCAGGGTCCATTCTTTAAAACGCACTTATCAGATAGAAAATAATGATTAAACCAACTAAACTCGACTCTTAGCTGCAATTACTCGGGTAAACTTTTCACTCAGCCTAGTTTGCTTACATTAAACCTGAGGATGATGCTTTAAAATAGACTCGCACTTTCTGCTAATGTGCAGCTTTGGGGAACAAATAGCACAGTTTAATCATGCAGAAACACACAGGAGCCAGAATAGTCTCACAATTAATTTACCAAAATAAACCCGAAGCTGCCTGCATTGTTTAATATTTAGCTTCCACTCCCCTCCTTCCCCTGGAGAAAAACAGCCCCGGTTCTTTAGAAAGGAGAAAGGTTGGGGGAGCTTTGGAGGAGTTGGGATTTTTCCTCCTTGTTTTTTTTTTACCTTGGAAAAGAAATATTCCATCGCGTGAAAGCAAAGAGTTAAATTTTACATAATGTAAAACACCTTAAAAAAAAAAAAAAAGAAAGAAAAAGAGAGAAAAAACCAAAACACTACGGGGGGAGGGGGGGGGGGGGGGGGGAAAGTGCGATATTTGTGAGCCTGAGAAGCTGCAAGAGGACCGACCGTGTCTGGATTTCACGGCAGTGTTGTACTTGTGGGATCTTTGTTACCGGACACACAGACACCCGCGGACGCACAAGCCAGCCCCTTCCCGCACGGAAAATACTGTTACCCATATACAATTTAAGAAGGGAAAAATTATCTGTAGTCTTCGGAGCTAGTTTTAAAGTTTCCAATATGAAAAATCACTGCCTGCAAGGGAGAAGGAAGTTAAGCATAAGAGTAATTTCTTATTCACATGGTAACAACAGTTGGTTTCTGATCTTTTGCAAGCTTTCTGCATTGTGGCTTTGCGGGGGGGGGGGGCTGTTTTGGGGGTTTCGGGGGGTATTTTTGTAATGAACATTTGTTTCTCCACCAGCCCAGCGGCTAAAGAAGATCTGCAAAGAATGGCAAAGAAGATTTTCGATTAAAACCTTAGCCCATCTCCACGGATTACTTTATATCGATTCCTATATATATGGCTGCAATTGATGGGCTCTAATTAAAAATCCAAAGGGGGGAAAAAAAAAATAAAAGTTCTTTCTGGGTCTCAATAAAAGGAGCTTTTCATATACGGGAAATAAAGGTTGTAAAAGGTTACAAACGAAAGACTAGTTTAAAGCTTCTCTGCGGTTTTCTTTTCTTCTTTCTTACAAAACCCCTTTTCTGGCTCTTTCTCTCCCTCCCCCCCCCCCTCCCCCCGACCCCTTCATTTCTCCCAAGTTTGCCAACACGCAAGATATGGGACTGTAACCGTTATTTTAATATCTGGGTTGGGAGCTATAATCTGATTGCTGCAGAAAGCTGCTCATCAAGGTAACTTCATGGCCTGGAGAGAAAAATTATGTAAACTGGCAGTATTAGCGCCTTTCATCAACACACGGGGACACACGGACACACGGACACACGGACACACGGACACCCAGCCCTTCCCCAACCTCCCGCACCGGCCCCCGGGGGACGCCCCGCACCGGCCCCCACGCGTGTCCCCCCCCCCCCCCCCCCCCCCCACGCACAGCCTCCCCCCCGAGACTATTTATTTATTTATTAAATGCGGTGGATTTATTTCTCGATTTCAGTTTTGGGGTTTTTTTCTTTTTGGGGGGGTACGATTCCCCCCCCCCCCCCCCCCGGTGCACATAAGAATTCCCTCAGGTGCAAGCCCTGACCTCACTTTCTCTGCTTTCGGGGTAGAGTTTTTAGGACTTGTCTGGCTCCGAAATGAGCTGGACAAATTGCAGATCGCCCCTAAATGCCTCCACCATCCCCTCCTTTCCTCCCCCGGGCCCCCCCATCCCAATTATGAAACTTGGTTTCATCTAGGTGAAGGTGCTGCCTTTTTTTTTTTTTTTTTTTTTTTTCCCTTCTCCAAAGGAGGTGACGGCTCTGCCATCCCACTCCCAGACGCTTGAGTAAGGAGGGGGATATTTTTTTTTTTTATTTTTTTTTTTAGCATTCCGGCATTTTAAAACGAATCCGACCCTTTTTCGAAGTGACACAGCTTTGCCAGTGTCTCTGGCTTTGCACCCCCAAAAAGGGATATTTGGGGGTGAGGGGGAGTGTCGAACTAAAAAAAAAAACAACAAACAAACAAACAAACAAAAAAAAAACAAAACAAAAAACCCAAACCATTAAAAAAAAACGCAACCCGCAATTGAATTGCAGATAAACTTCAAGGAAAGTCTGGAATATTTTAACTAGACACAAATCCGATGAGGGAAAAGCTTAAAAGTGCGTAGCATGCATCGCTTTCCGGAGCCGATCAGAGGTACAAAGATGACAAATAATAAATCAGTTCATTTGGGGGGGAGGAGGTTGCTTCCTTCCTTAACTTTCACCCGACCTGTATAAATGTTTTTTTTATTATTATTTTTTTTTTTCCCCTTGGTCATAATATTACAAAGGCATCAGCTCAGCGCGATCAGCCTGGTGAGCGATACACACGGCAATAAAACCACTCGCGAAACGGTCGCGTTAGTAAGAAGAGTCGGAAATTAAATCAGAGGAAGGAGAAGTAAAGAGGGAGAAAAAGCAGAGAAGAAACACAGCTATGCAGAGAGAGAAAATGGCTCTGTAACACGATTGGCATCGGAAAGTTGGAGAACTTACTGAGAAGCAGAAGTTACAGTTTCTTTTCATCCCAGAAGCAGATTTTGGTTCTCTGAGCACAAAGTTCTTAGAGGGCAGAAAATCACACATCTCCACTCACTCCCCGTTAGCCCCAGCTAGTCTGGCTCTCTGGGACTGTACCTGCTCTGAAACGCTTTCCAAATGGACCAGAAGAGATTGGAAAGTTTAAAAAAAAAAAAAAAATCATTAAAAAAAAAACCCTCAAGTTCCTACAGCTGCAACAATTATTAATTTTTTTTTTTTTTTTTTTTTTTTTTGCAACTTTTCCCCGAGCTGCAGAAGGCTGAAGGCAGAGGCAGCTGCAAAGTGTGTGCAGGATTGCTCCAGGAAAGAAGGTTCCCCCTTTTTCCCCCTCTCAGATCCAATCTTTGCAAGAGCCATTCCGACACATTGCTAAGCTAAAGGGAAATTCTCTTTGATAAAGCGGTGTTCCCAGCTTCTGGGTTTTAAAACCTAAATCTATATTCAAATCTGGCTGAAGGTGTGTTCTGGGATTTATGAAAGCCTCTTAAAGGGGTAAATTTACCAAACCGTGACAAAATCATCACAATCTTACTTTAGACATCTGAAGTGGATGAGAATTTTAAAGAGACCCTTGTTTATTTAAGTAACACTGTCCATCTCTGCCACTTGTTTTATTGGCCGCGTGAATTATTCCCAACTTCTCAGGCTGGGGGGGAGGGTTGGGAGAGGGGGGGGGGGAGGCAGAGGGAAAGGCTGGGATGTCCCTGCTGCCTCTGGCAGGCTGCAGGCAGGGGCAGCAGCTCTGCCTGCCCACTGCCCCCGGCCAGATGCAGGCAGGGCTGGCAGCCCGGCTGGGCTGCGAGGGCTCCGCTTCCAAACCTGCTCTCCCAGCTACTTTCTTCAGGCACTGAATTTGATTTCTCTGCCTCAGCCCGGCTTCCTCCAGCCCCCAAACACCCCTTTCTTTTTTTTTTTTTTTTCTTTTTTTTTTTTCTTTTTTTTCCCCCTCTTTTCCCCCTTTTATTTTTAATCGATTTCGAAAATACCCTCCTGGTCAGGATACACGGGAACGAATTATCTCTCTCATTCTTCCAAGGTGGATTAAGGTTATTAAATAATATGTGGGGGCGGGAGACGATGGCAAAGGCGGGGGGGAGGGGGGGAGAAGGGTTCAATCGGGATATTTATTCCTGGTGCTCTGCTAAAGGAGAGGCTGAGGGGTGGTGTGGCCGTGCCGACATGCGGGGCGGTGAGAGGGAAGGATTTGCCCGGTGCGGGATCTCTGGGTGAGGGTTGCGGGGAGGAGGGATGCTGCAAAGGGATGGGGGGGGGGGGAGCTGCAGCCGCCCCTCGCTACCCCCCCTCCAAAAAACCCTCTCAACTAAACAAACAAAACGTCCCCCAAAAGAGTCTCACAGCTCCGGGAGGGGAAAAAAAAAAAAAAAAAAAAGCCAAAAAACCCCTAAAACTCAACTCCAAGGAGTGGAGGGGCGTTCCGAGGGGGTACGGGGGGTATCAACCGGGTACCAACTTTCCGCCAAGTCGCCTCGCAAAAAAACCACCAAAACAAAACAAAAAAACCCACCCAAAACCCAAAACCAACCAGCGGCCAAAGTGGGAGCGGCTCCGGCGGGCAGGGCTGCGGCTGCTCCTAGGCGAGGGGTTATTTTGTTTGTTTGTTTGTTTATTTCTTTAATTTCCCCTCCTCTCCCCTCCCTCCTTCCCCCTCCTTCCTCCTCCTCCTCTCTGGAAGGAAAGAAAAAAAAAAAAACCCTACCAAAACCCCAAACCCACCCCCCATCCCCCCCCCCAACCCAACCCCGAGCATCCCAAACCTGCAAACCTCCAGCCCGGGCTGCACCGACACCGTTCGCTATTGCCCTAAAGTCCAAGGACAAACCACCTCGGATCGCACGCAGCCAGGCTCCGAGAGAGCCACAAAGAAGCGAATTAATTGCTATAACTTCATTAACATAGGTCACCCCATTAAAATCATCGAGCGGCTGCATTTCCCCCCCCCCCCCTTATTGTCAGAAGTGAAGGAAAGTGTGGGAGCTCTCCCTCCCTCTGTCCTCCTGCCTTTTGCCAAAGCTTTATTTTGGGGGTTACTTTGACCCGGGAGAAGTTGAGCGGAGACGGGGGGGCGAGATCCACCCCCCCGACCCCCCCCCTACACCCCCACCCCTTTGCTGCACCGAGTTTATTTTTCTTAACATTCGTGCACGTCCGGATTTTGCAAATTCAACGCGGCTCCGCTGCCTAAGTCCAATTCTACACCACCATCCCTATATATCTTATAAAAAAAAATAAAAATTAAAATACATTTCTATCCCCCCCCCCCTCCCCACCCAGGTGACTCAATTCCCCTCGTCCCGGGGACACTTGGCCCCTGGGAAGAGGAACGGGGGTGCAGGGGGGGGGGACCCGGGGCTGGGAGCACCCTGGCACCCCACTCCCCTCTGTCCCGAGTGGGGGGGGGGGGTCTCCCATTTCCCCCCGTGGGTTTCCCCGTGCCCAGCTCCACACCGCTCAGCCAAGGGCTCCTGGCAGGCTCCGCATCTCCCCCTTTCCCAAATATTTACTTATATATTTTAATATCTTTTGTTGTTATTAGTATTATTATACACACACACACCCCCCCCCCCCCAGCTTTTTGCTGCTCCCCTTCCTCTCCTTCCCCGGGCAATACGCTAACGCCGTCGCTGCTGTCCATCACATTAATTTGTACAATGACTTCATACGCTCCGCTCCATAATGTATATTTTTAAACCGAGCAGGTTCTTTTCATGTATATTCTCGTGTCATTTCGGTGGCTGTTATTTCTCGCTTGATTGTCCCCCCGGTACAGCAGCGGCCTGTTTTTTCCTCCCCCTGTTGTGTGTTTTTATTATTTTCCCCCTGGCTTAGATGTGTCAATCACTCTCTCCCTGCCATTGGTTGGAGAGTTTGCGTCAAAAAGTTGCCAGAGAGGCGCTTTCTCAGCAAAGCTCCCCGAGAGAGGTAGAGACCTCAGCTCCAACGCACCCTGCCACTATTATTAAAAATAAAATCACTTGACCAGCTCCGGCACCGGCCAGCTCTGTATGTACCGACCCCAGACCCCGAGCATCCCTGCATCCCTCTCCCGCACCGTCCCCTCCCCTTTCTCCCCCATTTATTCTCCTTTTTCAAACATTTTTTTCTCTCTCTCTCTCCCCCACCCCAACCCCCCCCCCCCCCTCTCTCCGATGTCGTGGGCATGTGCATGCGGCGAGCTCTCTAACCTCCCGCTTTGTGCTTTCTCTCCCAGCTCAGCCCGACCCCTGAATTTGGGGAGGATCCGGCCGGCAGGTTTCACCCCTCGCCCCCCAGCCCTGCCCGCGGCTCCGGCGAGGCTCGTAGGTAAGTCCGACCCGCTGGCTTCAGCCTTCTTCGGGGGGGGGGGGGGGCATCGCTCGGTGGGTAGAAATACAAGGGAAGGGGGAATTAAATGTATTAATTTTATTTTATTTTTTTTTTAAGAGTATGTGTGCGCTGGGATGGGGCGGAGGGGGGGGAGCGGGGAGCAGGAGGGTCCCCCCGGAGGAGATGCAGGGGCTGCCTGGGTTTTTTTTTTTTTTTAGGGGGGGGGGGAGGCCGGGCCCGGTTGGCCCAGGCCGGGTGGAGGACGGGAGGCAGCCCCGGGGGCTGCTCGGTCCTCGGAGGAGAACGGGAGGTGCTGGATAAAAAGGCGAAGGGGGTTCCCACCGCCCCCCCCCCCAGCCGTCCCCCCGCCGCCGCGGCCGGGCTCTCTCCCCCGGGCCGGCGGAGGTCGGGTTCGCTCCGGTTCTTCACCGCGATTTCGTTGGGTACGTGATTTTTATTTTTATTTTTTAATTTAATTTTAATTTTTTTTTTCCGGCCTGATCCTTTGGCCTTTAGTTATTCTCTGACCCCAAGGCGGAGTTTTAAAATTAGAAATAACCGGGAAGAAATTTCTCCCTTCTCTCGGCTCCTGCCTGAGACCCCCCTCTCCTTCCTCCTCCTTCCTCCTCCTCGCGATGCGGAGACTCAGCGAAGTAATTTTGCAAAGGTGTCTTTGAGCACTCGAGGCGGGAGAACCGGGCTGGAAATAGCAGGGAGAGAAATCCTGAAGGCGTTTTGGGGCCGGAGCTTCACGGCTCCGTGTGGGTGAAATGGATGGCGAGAACGGCATCCAGGTCGGAGAGGGGCCGGAGCTGTTTTCCACCTCCCTTATCTTATTTATTTTATTTTTTTAAAGCCGTGGGAAAGCGCTTCCCAAAGGCACCGGCCGGGTATAACGCGCCCCGGCCTCTCTCCTCTGAATTGCACCGTGTTGACAAAGAGAAAGTCGGGAAAGTCCTTGTGCACCGGCACAAGTTTCTTTAGAGCTAAAAACCTCTTTCGCTGCAGAGATTTATTTCGATTTCGGCTCCTCCGAGAAGTTGAGCTTGATTATTTCTTTCTTTGGAAAAGATGCAACTCTTGTTTAAAACAAAAAAAAAAAAAAAAAAAAAAAAATAAAGCGGTTAAAAAATGCCACCGGCTGGCGGTGGGGAGGCAGAGATGGGTCAAACGGCTCCGCTGCGGAGGTCGCTGCCCGCCGAGCCGGGCTCCAGCGCTCCCGGCCGGCCCTTTTCCTTCGCCCGCCCCGGAGAGGGGCCGGCGGCCGCGGAGCTGCGCGCAGGTTTGGGGGGCGAAGAGCCGGGAGGAGGAGGGGGGGGGGGGGGCGGTGAATAGCAGAGCCAGTGGTGGATCCATCCCCTCTACCTTCTCACCCGGGGAAAAAATTCCCGTGCTGGGAAACAGCAACCCAAACCCTCCCTCCGGGGTGGGGGAGAGGTAAAAATAAGAAAAAAATTAGAAAAGGAAAAAAAAAAAATATATAAAAATTAAGGCAGGCGGTGGAGGCCGGTGCGGGCAGGGAACGGAGCTCTCGTTTGCGAACCAAACCAGCCCCAAATTGCCTTTTCTATCTCGGCACCTTTCCCCCCTCCCCTTACCGCGGGAGCATCTCCGCGCCGCTCCGCGGCCCGCGGAAGCCCCCCCGGGGCCGCCCGCGTCCCCCCGCAGCGCGGCCAAAGGCAGAGGCGCAGCCTGCGCGCCCGGCCGCGGATCGCTGCTTTGCATTAATCAACCCGGGCGATCAGCGGAGCTGGGGCCGGTGGCCCGTAATTAGGGAGCGTGTGCCGCCCGGATTATCTCGTTAGTTTATCAAGAAAACATTTATTATAATTAATTCTCGGACGGGGTAATTATTATTGAGCGAGGGCAGAGCAACTGGTAGCCGGGTTCTTTGCGGAGCGAGGAGTCCGGGGGGGGGAGAGAGGAGGGGGAAAAGGTGACAGATTGCGGAGCGAAGCCGTTGCTCCGTGGGCTGCGGGGTGGCCCCGGGGTGCGCGGCCGCGGGCGGGCGGCTCCGCGGGCGGCCGCGCTGGGCTGGCGCCTCAGCCTGATGCCGCCGAGTTTACTAGAATGGAGGTTTGGTGGTTTGGTTTTTTTTTAATTATTATTATTGTTTTTTACGAAAGGGGTGTTTGAGGGTTTTGGTGGTGGTGGTTGGTGGTTGTTTACGCGTTTTTAAGCGGGCAGCAAAACCCCAGGTTTGCTCGCCCCGCGCATCTTGCGCTGCTCAAGAAATTGGCGAAGCTCCTCGAAACCCACGCGGAGCTGGGCTCCCCCCTCGGCAAAGTTCCCCCTTTTCAGCCTCTTCCCGGGGGTGGGTGTGTGTGTGTTTTTTAAAAACCAGGGCCCGACCCTACACACACACCCCCCCCCCTCCGCGCTAGATGCGCGCCCGCTCCGCCGCTCAGCGCATCTGAGGGCGATAAAGCGCTTCTCCGAGGGGAAAAAAGAGAGAAAACTC